>NC_079443.1:32937399-33237399 GCF_903798145.1 Danio aesculapii | reverse complement strand
ATTCACTATTTTATGGTTAAACTTTAATTAATTTAGAAATAATTACACTCTGGGCTGTGGTGCCTGGTCAACTGCAATCCAATATTAAAACTTCAGACATGTTTATGTGTCTTCTTGACCGATTTGAGGAGTTTGCGGCACATTTGAAGGATCCACATGATAATCTGAAGAAAAAAAATCTGAGAATTTGGAGAATTGAGCTGGTATTTGATCTCTATTTATTTTCAATGCTGTGCAGAGGAAACGATTAAGAGAGCTCATGATATGATGTGGTAAGATCAGATGCATGAAAGAAAAATACATGAAATTGTTCAACATTTTTGGCGTTTTTAGCGAGCTGACGTGCTTGAAATGACTGATGGCTTGTGGCGAATTGGCATAGCAGAGATCATTTTTCTTATGGAAGATGAAATGAGTTTGAAGTGAGTGGGTGTAAGATGGCCTGTTTCTGGAGCTGAAAATAGAGCCGATCTCAACAACACATCTCCTGTTGTCTGTACACAGAGAGTTTGTTTGCATAGCGTACTAAAGAGAAAGTCGTATCGTGAAAGAAGCTATTCTTAGAATATTGAATATTATATTTATTTATTAAATATTAACACAGTTCCTCAATATTTACTCACTCTCAAGTGGTTCTGAACTTTTATGAATTTCAATTTGAACATGAAACAAGAAAGATATTCTTAAGAAGGTTGGGTAAAATACATCATCATCCATAGTAGGAACTAAACATACACTGTAAAAAATGCTGGGTTCCACACAATTGTCTTATGTTGTCTCAAAACAAATTGATTAAAAGGGCACCTATGATGAAAATCAACTTCTGTAAGCTGTTTGGACAGAAGTGTGTGTAGGTATAGTGTGTCCAGTCATATTGGAGTGATAGAAACACAATAAGTCTCTTTTTTTTTTACAATTTCCTGACGTTAAAATAGGACCCAAATCTCAGTGATTTTGAGGCCCACCGCAATGTGACGTAAGAGTGAGGTTTTCCCCACCCACCGAATTGATTGACAGGCACCATGTTTCTATAATAACATATATAAACATGTCCACAGAATTCTTTACAAAGAAACTGGGATTAAAATATCTATATAAACTCTGTGATCAGTTGCTTCTCAAGAATTAGACAGTAAAATCGCTATGTAACTCTTAAGGCTCCTACACACCGGGACGCTTTTTGTTTGCGTTTATCGCCAGCGTTTTTCAAGACGTTTTTCCAGATTCAAACCCAAGCGATTTTCACTGGCGTCAAGCTGAAGAGTATGCAAAATCACTCCTTGACTTTAGATGGCGCTACACAACTTTAAGCTTCTGACACCCGCTTGTAACACAGAAGAAGAAGACAAAGTTGACACGCTTAATGTTATGGATGGTTCAAGTAGCAGCTCCAGCTCTAGCGATGAAGAAATGATTATTTTTCACCAGTGCAATAGGCAGCTCCACGTTCATATCGCCTCTCGGCATCTTCTTCAGTGTGCGCTCGCACTGACAGTTTTGCGCTTGAGCGCTCCAAGTGCTGTTTACTGTAACTTCAGCAGCTCTGTGTGCGTGAACAGAAGTGGCAATCTGATTGGTGGAGAAGGTTTTGATGCAGCGCGTCAAAACAAAAAAATGAGCTTGAGGCGTTTTTATAAAAGTGGCGCTTTTACGCCAGGCGTTTTTGCGCGTTGGTGTGCACGATCACATTGACACTCTTTATTTAGTCACGAGGCGTTAAATGTCGATGGAAAACTTGAGCAAAATGCGTATCGGTGTGCATGGGCCTTTAACCGCTATAATCACTACAGCCGCATGGTGTCAGTAAATGCACATGTGTGCGTGTACTGCAAATGGCATTTGTGTGTGACCCATCGTTTCAGAAAGGCTTGAATAAACTCCACCACAAATACATCAAATAAACGTTCTCTGTATTTTGATTGAGCTGTATTTCGACTTCATCTGTATCTGCCTCTATCACTGACTGCTGTTCATATGATGGAAGGCATGAGAAACTCAATTGAAATTGGGAATTGTGGGCGGGGAGAAGCAGCCCATTTGCATTTAAAGCCACAGGCAACAAAAACTGCTTCACTGTCCCCAGGCACCAAAATGAGTATATTCTGCATTGTATAATAAAAACAGATGGGGATTTTGAGCTGGAACTTTACAGACACATTCTGGAGATGCCAAAGGCTTGTCTTACATCTCATAAAAGGGATAAAATAGGTGCCCTTTAAGTTAAATTAATTGTTTTTGCCATTGTAAGTGGATTGAACATGAAACAATTAAGTTGTTTCCCACAACAACCCTAAAATTGTGTTGGTTCAGCTCATTTTAAATAAGTAGTTTGAACAACCAGCAAAACTCATTTTTTGAGTGTACTAGAAGCCGTTAGCAGTTTTTTTTTTTTTTTTTTTTTTTTTTTTTTTTTTTTTTACTGGAATTTCAATTAAACTCAAATAGGTCTGGAACAATCAGAGGATGAGTAAATGATGACTGAAGTCAATTATCTGCCACTGTTCCTTCCACTAAGTATAAATAGCATCAAATTACACAATTTTT
The DNA here is from genome assembly GCF_903798145.1 of Danio aesculapii. Lineage (NCBI taxonomy): Eukaryota > Metazoa > Chordata > Actinopteri > Cypriniformes > Danionidae > Danio > Danio aesculapii. The sequence continues at coordinate 33,234,855 of NC_079443.1, read as the reverse complement.
TTATTTTTGGGTAAACTATTGAAAAACCTATGATATAACTGCAAGAATTCCATGATATACAGCTAAGAATTAATCTAGGGTTTGTATGCTAATATACTGAAACCATTAAAATACCCTTGCTCTGGCAATCTCTTTTCTTAGTGCTTAGCTCTGAAGAACCCAGTGTGTTCATTTGCATGTTGGCTTGACTGCATGCGTTCTGCTGTATAGCGGAAGTGAAAATGCTTTCCACGCTTCCTCTGTGTTGCTTCTGCGAATGTGACAAATAAAGAATCAGGAAGTGATACATGGGGGTTAATGCAAACTGAGACGATGGAAGTTTAGATGCAGCCAATTTTGGCTTAAACCGCTTTGCCGTGTCTTCGTTATCCCACGCATGTTTTAAATTATCATAGCCTTTAAATGTGTTGCCATTTTAACATGCAAAACTTTGCACTTGAAGAAAATAGTGGACAAAACTAAGTTTAAAAATATATTTGGGATGACTTTAGTCTTTAGTTACTTCATAAAGAAGGACCGAAGATGATAATTATGTAGAGGAAATATGACTTTCACTCAATGTGTGGTGCAAAAGCTTCCTTGGGGCTCCCGGGGCTCGATTTGGCCTCCCTGTAATGACTCCATTTCATGGAAATGGTGAAGGCTGTGTGGTTTCGTAGCCTAGTTGTCTGGTAGTGTTAGAAATTTGTGCTGAGAAACAGATGCAAAGAACTGATCATTTGAACTGAATGACAAAGTTATTCCAAATGATTTTCTGAAGAAAATGTGGTGCCTTGCATACACAGACTCCACGGTGCTAGTGCCAGGAATTTGCTGTATGATTGCTAATGCATTTTGAGTGGTTTGTTGTGCGTTCCGATAAGTGTCTCTTGCTTGAGTTGTTGGGTGGTTCCTAGCTTTTGGGATTTATAAGTAGCGTACGAATGTAAGAGCAGCTGACGAATACATTTTTGGTTGTTCTTAGAAATTTAGATGACCAATTTTACATACAGTATCTCCATAGAAAAATCTTTCACCCTTTTACATGACTGGATTTTGTCAGAGAAAATAAGCGAAACAACAGTAATTATGACGCACAATAAATTAACATTGATTTAAGCTTAATATTTGCAAATGTTGCTTTCAGGATCAAATGTAAATTACATTTACAATGCAGAAAAAGCGATATAAATGATTTTTAATAGAGTAGATAGTTTAATAGAGTAGTGGTCATATACTGACTTACTGACTATGAACTTTTTCTAGTAACTTGATTTACACACCCAGTACTTTTTTTTTACTTAAAATATTCAAAAGATTTGTAAATTATTACTACTGGCTTACAGATGATGTTTCACCAATACCTTTAAAATGTATACAGTGCACAATTATTTTGATAAAGGTATAAATGGAGGTCTTAGCCAGCTCCAAATGGCTGGAACTTGGGCTCCAAGTGGGCTGTACTAATCTCACAGTAACCTGTTGTGTTTTATGAATATCTACACCTACCCCAATCCTAAACCCAACCTCACGTAACCTGTTCTGTTTTATTTATGACTATTACACCTACACCAACCCTTAACCCAACCTCACCGTAACCTGTTCTGTTTTATTTACGACTATTACACCTACACCAACCCTAAACCCAACCTCAGAGTAACCTGTTGTGTTTTATTTACATCTATTACACCTACACCAAACCTAAACTCAACCTCACAGTAACCGGTTGTGTTTTATTTACATCTATTACACCTACACCAACCCTAAACCCAACCTCAGAGTAACCTGTTGTGTTTTATTTACGACTATTACACCTACACCAACCCTAAACCCAACCTCAGAGTAACCTGTTGTGTTTTATTTACGACTATTACACCTACACCAACCCTAAACCCAACCTCACAGTAACCTGTTGTGTTCTATTTATGTCTACTACACCTACACCAACCCTAAACCCAACCTCACAGTAACCTGTTGTGTTTTATTTAAGTCTATTACACCTACCCCAACCCTAAACCAAACCTCAAAGTAACCTGTTGTTTTATTTACAGCTATTACACCTACACCAACCCTAAACTCAACCTCACAGTAACCTGTTGTGTTCTATTTATGTCTACTACACCTACACCAACCCTAAACCCAACTTCACAGTAACCTGTTGTGTTTTATTCAAGTCTATTACACCTACACCAACCTTAAACCCAACCTCAAAGTAACCTGTTGTTTATTTACATCTATTACACCTACACCAACCCTAAACTCAACCTCACAGTAACCTGTTGTGTTTTATTCACGTCTATTACACCTACACCAACCCTAAACTCAACCTCACAGTAACCTGTTGTGTTATATTTCTGTCTATTACACCTACACCAACCCTAAACTCAACCTCACAGTAACTTGTTGTGTTTTATTAATGTTTTATTGTATTAATGTAGGTCACCCAGCCTACTTGCAGTGTAATCCCTCCCACTTGGAGGTCTCTGGTCTGCAACGATACCCACTTGATTATTTTGGGGGGAAAAACTTATCCCAAATGTAAAATTAATGTAAAATGTAAAATTATCCCAAATGTAATTTTCTCGTTCTAAGGTTTGTAGTTCATTCATAGTGGCTAGACTGACTTGCCAATATCTTCCTTATGTGCGCTGTAAACAATTATTTCAACAACTCTTCTTCTATTATCTTAATTAGCAGCACATTCACTCCTTAAAATTTCTTAGCGTAGAGTCCCTGTTGGAGTAATCAAGTTCTTTAAGTTTGAGTAATATTAACACTAATGCTTTCTAACTAACCTCTTGTTTTTCACAGCCACCCCTAGTCCAAGCCATCTTTAACGGAGACCCTGATGAGATTCGTGTGCTCCTATGTAAATCAGAAGACGTCAATGCACTGGTATGAGTCAGTTTCTTCTGCTCTTCTCCTCACATGACTATATCTCATCCCTTTGTTACTTGCAGCACAACAGTCGAGGAATCCCATGGAAAGCTGCCAGAGATTTATATACATTCGTTTCAGTAAAGGCAACAGGACACAAAATAGTTTTCAGGATTATTCTTCTTCCAGGATATTTATTTATTCTGCTTGCCTGTCTGTGTCCGCCCTAATGGCTCCAGCAAGAATTAGCTTGCTGTCCGAATGTTTTATGAAGAGCCGCCGGTCACGATTTCAGACTGCATGTGCAAACAGGTTCAGACAATGGACACGCTGAGATGTCACCACTGCCAGTGTGTGAGCACATTAGTGTTTCAGTGATTGTAAAGACTCTTTTGTTGTGCGCCGCTTTGCAATGACAGACAATCAGCATATTCTATTAAGGAGTTAAAAAGTCTTAAAAAGGCCAAATTCTTCAGATTTAAATCTACTCTACAATTCACATTAAATGTTTTTTTTCAGACTATTTCTTTGTAGCATTGATGCAGCCTATTTCCAGCAGAAACAGGATTTTAGAGTATGTTTACGTTACAAGTAGGGCTGCACGATTCTGGCTAAAATGAGAATCACGATTTTTTTTGCTTCAAATCAAGATCAGTATTTTCTCACCATTCTGTAGATGTAAAAAATAAAGATTGATGTGATTATTCTATTATTATTGTTATTTCTTAAACATACTGTAAAACAACAATAATATTAGGCCTATGTGTAGGTCTACCGTTGGTTAAAATGCTAAAGTTTGTATAGACCTGCAATGGTGGACTTGACTAGACTTTAAATTCGTCTGGGTTGTTAATTCACAGTAAAGTGAACACATCAGAATACAACTATTCATAATTCTGAAGTTGAATTATTATGTTTGAGACATATGCTTGTCATTTGTCATTGACAACATTATTAGACCATTTTATTTCACTGGTAAAATGAAACATTTGTCATTATCAGATTCCCTCTTGCATTATATTCAATATTATGTAGGCTGAAGTAGTTGTTGAGTGCGGATTCTGTCATGGCTGCCGTCACTTTGAGAAAAAGAAACATACATGGAAATCATATTTCCCCTCGCGGCTCCCAAAGGATCACTCTGTGCAACAAACTGAATGTTATTTACAACTTTATTAGCTGTTATTCACAGCCTATGCTGGTTCTGTTCACTAAAGTAGACCTCATTCGCTGACATGCACGTGTCCTCTCAGTAGTAAACAAACAGTGCTTCAGCTTACGTGTGATTTCGTGGCCGCGAATACATCATTACATTAGGACAGAAAGGACATTTTTGGGTCAATTATACCTTAGAAATACAGTATGTGACTCTTTTAACACCATTTGGAGGTATCCACGTTGCTGAGCAATGTATATAAAACAATGTGAAGACTTGTGTGGTGCCTTTATGCTTCTCCCGAACTTGAAAATATAATTGCCTGAATCGTACAGGGCAGCACGGTGGAGCAGTGGGTAGCACAATCGCCTCACAGCAAGAAGGTCACTGGTTGGAGCCCCGACTGGGTCAGTTGGCATTTCTGTGTGGAGTTTGCATGTTCTCCCTGTGAGTTTCCTCCGGGTGGTCCGGATTCCCCCAAAGACATGTGGTATAGGTGAATTGAGTATGCTAAAAAATTGTCCGTAGTGTACGTGGATGAATGAGTGTGTATGGATGTTTCCCAGTGATGGGTTGCAGCTGGAAGGGCATCCGCTGCGTAAAACAAATCCTGGATAAGTTGGTGGTTCATTCCGCTGTGGCAACCCCAGATTAAAAAACGGACTAAGCCGAGAAGAAAATGAATGAATGAATAAATCGTACAGATGCTGAATTAAGATCGTGTGGGGTGTGTGTGGCTTTTTTCAATTAATTGTGGAGCCCTAGTTACAAGTGCTAGTTGTGGTAGTTGTTTTTTGCTATAGGTAGTTGTAGATGGTATTGGAAAATGTCTGCAATTTTTCCAAACAAAAGTTATTATAGGTGCCAACTTATTGGTAGATAATAATAATAATAATAATAATAATAATAATAATAATAATAATAATAAATGGGCAATTTAAAGGGTTATTTACAGATTTACTGCAATTGTAAAGGGCTAGTAAAAATCTTTGTAAATAATACTAATGTTCTCATAATTTACTGTATTTTGAGCTTTGGTGAGCAAAGGCAAGGCGTTCTTTCACAGACATTTAAAAAACATACAGACTCCAAAGATTTGAATGGCAGTCATGCATTTTTTTCTTGTTTAATTTTAAATGTGTATCATTCGGTGCTTGTTTGCTTTGCTTACTCAAATGGAGTAAAAGCCACAAATCATTGATTTGATTTAACATCATCTTTGTCACCTGTCTCTTTTTCAGGATGCTGAGAAACGTGCTCCCCTGCATGCAGCAGCCTTCCTGGGAGATGCTGAGATCACAGAGCTCCTCATTGTGTCAGGTGTTTCTCTCTCCCTCCATTTCAGTCATTACCTCAATTCCATAGTAGCTCCATAGGCAACTCCTATAAAATAAATGCAGTCCTTTAAAAGGTTATTTTTACTCATGCATGATAATTATGCCATTATCTATTTACAGTCACATTGTTTTAAATTCTGTGTTTTCTCTATTTTTAATTGTATCAAGATGAGGGTGAATGGCAGATTTTATTTCTTGCTTTTAGATGAACTATCCCTTTACTGTTAAATCAAACGTTCCTCAATTTTTAGATATTAATAGTTTTGTTTTTCTCTTTTACTCCCTCATTTTAGGTGCACGTGTCAATGCCAAAGACAATATGTGGTTGACTCCACTCCACAGGGCAGTAGCATCACGTAGCGAGGTGGGGACAATCATGTTTCAGTGAGAACCAGATGTTGTGTAATAATGTCACACAGTCAGCAGGATGCCTTTACAACAATGCTAATCATTTGCAGCAGCTTCTGTGTGATTATAAATCAGGGTTGGGCGATGTCGACCAATTCATACGATATCTAATGTGAAACATGGCAATAGACGATGGTATCGTCGTCATAGGTGGCTGTAAATTAATTATTTATGATTAATTAATTAATTCAAAACAAATTAATTATTTGTAGCCTACCGTTTCAACTACCTGACCAGCATAGTATTTGTTTTACCCATAACCAAGTCATAAATAAATAAACATAAGCTACACACAAATAACCACTTTTCGATCACTGTTTCTGTGGGACTCTGGCATGAATAGGCAGAGTGATCTGTGATCTCGTTATAATGGTGCATTAACATTGGTAAAAAAGGTGCACCAACAGGAACCAACCAACAGTATCTGAGGTTAAGTACAAGCATGAAAGCAAAAGATTGAAGCAGTGTACTGACGCTGTGACACGTTACCTGATAGATCCAAAAGACAGAAGAGTCGTTAGATAGAGACAAGATTAATTAAATTTCACATTTAACAATTATAGTGAGACGCGATCCAGTGGTACATCCTTGATAAACTGTCCGACGTGCACTGCTCTCTGGGGTTTTGTGCTCAAATCACCGGCTGACTTCCTGAAGGTCAGATGTGTGCATATGCTAGAGCGCATGACAGAGTGTGTTTGTGTGGTCACGTGATGCGCGTTTTCAGCGGTATAGTGTGGAAGGAGTCGACCCATACCTATTATAAGTTCATTTTTTTAACCTTTAATTCTGATTGTTAAAAAATTTTCTAACTGTGCCAATGTAATGACATGATTTTCTTTGACTATTTTTAGGAGGCTGTTCGCGTGCTAATTCGTCACTCTGCTGATGTGAATGCTCGGGATAAGAACTGGCAGACACCTCTGCATGTCGCTGCCGCCAACAAGGCCTTGCGCTGTGCTGAGGTCATCATCCCACTACTGAGCAGCGTTAACGTATCAGATCGTGGAGGACGCACCGCCCTGCACCACGCCGCCCTCAACGGGCACACAGAGGTATTGCAAGTTAAGAACAAAATTTGGAAGTGCTTTTCAAAGTTGCACTAATTTCATTTTAAAGGGGACCTATTATACCTGTTTTTACAAGATGTAAAATAAGTCTCTGATGTCACTAGAGTGTGTATGTGACGTTTCAGCTCAAAATACCCCACAAATAATGTTTTATAGCTCTCTAAAACTGCCTCTTTTACACAAGAATAACGAACACTGAAGGCACCCATGATCAAGTTGTCTGGTGTGATGAGAATGCAACAGCCTCTTCCCCTAAAAATAGACTTGACATTGGGAGTTGATTCCTGTCATGACACTAGGTTCATTGAGAGTCCAAGAATGGACTCTTTTGAAGTTGATTCCCCATCCCTACCTTGGTTATTTTGAAAACAACACACTAAACATTTACATGTATTTGAATAATAATCCATAACTTTTTTGGACACTCAAATGCTACTTACTGAACAGTATAGAGTCCCCATCACTATTCTGGGGCATTAGGTCCCACACAGACCGCAGATTGAGTCTCCCCTGCTGGCCTCTCTAACACCTTTTCCAGCAGCTACATAGTTTTCAAATGTGGTCTCCCATCCCAGGTGTTGACCAGTTGAAGCAGTGAGCTAGAAGCCGACATTTTAAGGTCTTTCTGAGAAAACTTTCTGAGCACACAGTTCCTGTTGTTTGACACTAATTGTCGGAAATCCAATGTGACAGCTCCACTATGGCAATTTTTAGATAGACAGTCACATTCGCTCTGCTACACACACAATATCCCACATGTAGTGAAAAATCTCAACAATGCAGAATGGGTTTGAAAGTCATTATATAAACTATGACACAAACACACAGCACACAATAAGTGCTTCAGGAGACCTGTAATTACTGACACACTCATGCCTTACTGCCTGTTGAGACTGACACACGCACACTCAGTTTCTCTATCTCAATGTTATTCACTTTCCGCTCTCTTTTTCTTCAGATGGTGAGTCTCCTACTGGCAAAGGGTGCTAACATCAACGCTTTTGATAAGAAAGACTGCCGTGCACTACACTGGGCAGCATATATGGGTGAGGGGATGTCTAATAAAACTTGACATTCATGCAATATTTACTCTTCAGTTTTTATTTCAGATGCAAAAAACAGTAACCAGGGGGCTGTCAATAAAATTACAGCTTATGTAGTCTGTATGCAAATAGGGTGGGTGACATCATGCACCATCTTTTACAATAATGTTGTATATATCTTATTTTTTCTTTGAGTGAATAAACCCTTGATAAAGACTTGATTTACTTTTGAATAATTTGTTTAAATGAATGATTCAATGACATCTAAGTTCGACTTCACAGTTCTACATCTCTGCAATGCAAAAATAGTTTTGTTGATGTTGGTTCCATTTGATTGGTAAATGTCTATAGGACATCATTGTTGTTATTGCATATATTGGGGAAATGTAAGGATTTTACATAATTTACAATTCATGTATTTATTAAGTTTCGAAAAAAGGCAGATTTAATTTAATTTGATCTCATTTGATTTAATTTTTAATTGAATTGAATGTGGAATTTAATTAAATTTAAATAAATGAAATGTAATTGGATTGGATTTGGAATTTAATTAAATTACATTTTTAATAAAAAAAATATATTTTTAATTTAATTGCATTGGATTTGGACTTTAATTGAATTTCAATCAATTTAGAATCAAATTTTAATTTAATTAAAATTTTAATTTAATTTAATTTAATTTTTTCTAATTATTTTTTTATTTAATTTAATTGGATTGGATTTTGAACTTAATTAAATTTTAATTAAATTTTTAATAATTAAAATTTTTTTATTTATTTCATTTTATTGGATTTCAACTTTGAATTGAATTGGAATTTAATTTAATTTAATTTTATAAAATTTTTATTTATTATATTTTTTATTTAACTTGGATTGGGTTTGGACTTTAATTGAATTTAAATCAATTTGCAAATTAATTAAATTTATTTTTTAATATAATTTTAATTTTTAATAAAAAATTTTATTGGATTGCATTTAGAATTTAATTTTATTTAATTAATAATTTAATAATAATAAAATATTTAATTGGATTGGATTTGGAACTTAATTTAATTTAATTTAATTTTTTATATTTTTAATTGAATTTAATTGGATTGGATTTGGACTTTAATTGAATTGAAATCGATTCGTAATTTAATTTAATTTTTATTAATTTTGTAAATTTTTTTATTTATTACATTTTTTATTTAAATTAATTGGATTGGATTTGGACTTTAATTGAATTGGAATAGATTTGGAATTTAATTTAATTTAATTTAATTTTTCTTATGCTTATTCCCTGCTTTTTTAGGGGCTGCCACAATGGAATATAATATAATACAATAAAATACAATATAATACATGTAATGTAATGTAATATAATATATGTTTTATTGTAATAATGACAAATATCACATTTAATGCCTAATGTGTTCTTGATCTCCACTTTATACTCTTGCAGGTCATTTAGATGTAGTGTGTTTACTGGTGAGTCAAGGGGCAGAGATCAGCTGCAAAGACAAGAGAGGATACGCACCTCTACATGCCGCTGCTTCCAACGGTCAGATCGCTGTGGTCAAACACCTGCTCAGCCTGGCCGTAGAGGTACTCAAACATTAGATATAGTGAGGAGAACATAGAGTCTAGCTTTAGCTGAACTTTCTGTTGTATGTTTCACAGATAGATGAAGCCAATGCCTTTGGGAACACGGCTCTGCATGTTGCTTGTTTTAATGGGCAGGACGCAGTGGTCAGTGAGCTGATCGATTATGGTGCTAATGTCAGTCAGCCCAATAACAAAGGTTTCACTCCTCTTCACTTTGCTGCTGCTTCCACTCATGGTGCCCTGTGTCTAGAGTTCCTGGTCAACAGCGGAGCAGACGTCAATGTCCAGGTATGGCTACCTTGGACTAAATATAGACAGACAGTCCAAATCACGTGTGCTTTATGCTAATGTTGTCTCCTCAGAGTCGTGATGGGAAAAGCCCTCTTCATCTGACGGCTGTTCATGGACGGTTTACACGCTCCCAGACGCTCATTCAAAATGGTAAAATGTTTTTTTTTTAACCACCAGAAATCTGATTTCTATGTCATTTGAATATATTGCCATAGAACATACAAGCAGTGGTGTAAAATAACAAATTATAAATAGTCAAATTACTGGAATTGAGTAGTTTCTCTCATGAATTGTAATTTAGTAAGTAGTTTTAAAAATGTGTACATTTACTTTTCCTTGAGTAAATTTTTAGTGCTGTATTAGTGCTTTTACTCCACTATTTCCCTTCAACCTGCAGTCACTACTAGGGATGTGCCTATCAGGTTTATTTTAGATTAGATAGATTAGATTAGATTCAACTTTATTGTCATTACACATGTACAAGTACAAGGCAACGAAATGCAGTTTAGGTCTAACCAGCAGTGCAACAGCAGCAAGTGCAGGATACAGGTATAAGTTATAAAGTGCAGTTATAGAAAAACTATGGTCATTTGATTTTGAGTATCTGCTGATACCGAAACCTGATCCGATTCTTCTTTAAAACATTAAAAAAAGATCACAGACATACTCACGCATTGCGCTTCAAGCTGCTTCCATATTCTACTTTGCCGATGAGTTGCACCTCCTCTGAAATGTGCAGCTGTTAACTGAAATTGATTCAAATATATATAATAATAAATTTATGACACTAATGAGAGTGACTGAGGTGAGTTTCATGAATGGAACCCTTCCCTTACAGAAGAGAAATAAATAGATAGACTTTAAAAACAATACCAAGATTAAGTACATTGTTTAATGTATGGTTTAGTTTAAAACAGCAACAACAATTTTATTGTTCCATGTGTCCTTAGTGTCTGTTTAAAACCCACCAAAAAGTCTAATTTTAGGCTACACTACAGTCAGTATTATTATTTTACATTCACTTGTAAACCTAGTGCCTTTTAAAATGTGTTTCACTTTTTGTCCTTGCTTTATCTATTAAAATAGTAATCATTTTACATTTTAATCAATTATGGCCTTCAATTTAATTTTTTTTAAGTAGAGAGAGAATGTTAATGCGAGGGTGCATTTTGTGGCAGGGGTGTGCTTCTCGGCACAACAATAGCATCTCTGCAACAAAGTAATGTCATGTCGCACACGTTGCTGTTTCTCTGTGCCACCGCATAACTATAGATGTGTTAAAAATAATATTAAAAAATTTTTTTTAAAGGAGCAAAAATCAAGAGAAACACAAAAATATATGAATTTTGTAGTTTGTAAATGTTTTTTTGCAATATTTAGCATCAATTTAAATGGATTATCTTTCTTTTTCTAAATATGTTCTGTGACTAAACTCTTATTTTAATACATATATCTTTTTACTAAATCTGTTTTGTTAAAATGCACAAAAATATATCACCTATATCAGGCATGGGCAAACTTGATCCTCGAGGGCCGGTGTCCCTGCAGAGTTTTGCTCCAACACTAATCAAACACACCTGAACACCCTAATTTGTGTCTTTAAGATCACTAGAAAGCTACAAGCAGGTGTGTTTGATTAGGGTTGGAGTAAAACTATGCAGGGACACCGGCCCTCCAGGATCGAGTTTGCCCATCCCTGACCTATATTCTCTGAGAAATTGATAAAAATATTCATTTTCAAGATGGGGTGTACTATAGATGTGTTAAAAATAATGAGAATATATATGTAATGAAGTTTGATGGCCACCTGACCATCAGGAAGAGGGAGGCGGAGAACCAATGAACCATTTTTTACATTTGTATTTATAGTAGCAATAAATACAGTACAATGATTTCACTTAAGAGAGGGTACATTTCCCATTGCTATACATTTTTCTTTTTAACAAACTTTAACAGAACACAATAAAAAAACTAAAGTTTCATAAAATAAAATATATGAAGTCAGACGAATTTTTAAACGATTTAATAATAAAGACTCACGAAGACAACTGTTAAACTGCAACCAAAAGCTAAACATAAAACATTCAAGCCTGGTCCTCTCTCGTCTAGCACTGGCGTCTCTCCTACTTTTAGCTTCCAGGGCAGTGATGCGTCCATGTGTCTCTGATCATCTCACTCACGCCACCCGGCTCACACACCCTCACGGCTCTGACCCCCACCTCACTCGCCACAGTACATATTTGAGTCCTGATCGGGAGGTAATGTCCGATTCCGATAGAGTCTAAAACCATGTGATCAGATCTGGACATCCCTAGTCACTACTTTATTTTTTTCTTGTATATGGGAATTGGCTAAGTAGATAAATCTTGCAATGACTGTCCAATCAAATCGCACGTACTGAACTACCTCAAGACAGGCTACTTTTTCTCATACTTTGAGTAATATTTACAACATTATTGGATTGATTACTGGGTGGATTACTGTAACAGCCTCCTCACTAGCCTTCCCAAAAAGACAGGCAGACAGTTGCAGCTCATCCAGAACGCTGCAGCCAGGATTCTGACCAGAACCAGGAAATCAGAGCACATCACACCTGTCCTCAGGTCTTTACACTGGCTACCAGTTACATTCAGAATAGATTTTAAAGTATTATTACTGGTCTATAAATCACTAAATGGCCTAGGACCTCAATACATTACAGATATGCTCACTGAATACAAACCTACCAGATCACTCAGATCTTTAGGATCACATAAATAAGAAATTCCAAGAGTTCAGTCAAAGCAGGGTGAATCGGCTTTCAGCTACTACGCCCCTCACTGCTGGAATCAGCCTCCAGAAATGATCAGATATGTGCTCCAACGGCACATTCAAATCAAGACTGAAAATACATCTGTTTAGCTGTGCTTTTACTGAATGAGCACTGTGCTACGTCCGACAGATCGCATTATTATGTCTTTCTTTTCTTTTTCATTCTTTTATAACTTGTTTAACACATTTTTATCTGTTTTTATCTGTTTTTAATCATTTTTATTATTTGTTTTTTATTTTCTTATACTTATCTTGTTTATTCTTGTTTATTTAAAGCATTTTGAATTGCCACTGTGTATAAAATGTGCTATACAAATAAACTTGCCTTGCCTTGCCTTACAACAGATACTTTTACTCTACTTTTTTGCAATACATTTTTGAGAAAATAATATGGTACTTTTTCTTGAATATGATTTTTCAGTTTTCTTTCCAACACTGCGTACAAGTTCATATTTGGATTTTACATATATAAAATATGTGTCTCATATGCAACAAATGGAACGTAAATATTGAAATATTGCCAAAATGGCTGCTTTCATATATGCAGTGCTCTGTATATATAAGTACACCCCTCTTTAATCTCTCTATTGCGTTATTATTTTCTATAGTATGCTTTACAATATTATATGTGCACATATACATTAGTTTAGTCAGCACTGAAGCCAACTCTGGAGCTAATCTAATTAAATATAATGTCCTCTTCCTATTTTAATGGTAAGGGCACTGGATTTTGATTATTTAGAACTCTCTAAATTGTAGTTTAATCCCCCCAAAAGCTCATAGCATGATATCAATTCAGATAAATGATAAACACAACCAATGTGGTACAAAATTATCTTTCCAAATTTACTTAAATACAACAAAGCAACAAATACAAACGGAAAAATAAATGTTTGTTTCAAAATGAAGCTTTTTGTTTTTGTCTTTTTTCCAAAACTCAAATAAACATCGAAATCAACATTACATTCAGTAAAGCTCAAAAAGTAGTCCACATAAAATGAACAGATAAATAAATAAACCCGTTGCAGGTCTGTGTCGGTGCCTGTTTTCATTTATTCCACTGTTTTCGGTATTCCACTGTTTTGGACTAAAACAGTTGCCCCTTCGCTCAAAGGGCAAATAAACAACAGTTCACTCTTACTGGAGCCCAGGGAATACTTCAAATCCGGAGTAACTCATGATAACGGTCCAAAAATTAGTAGCCCAAATTTGTTTGTTGGGGGAAAATGTTAAATACAATTTTAAAAAGGAGCAGAAATCGAGAGAGACACAAAAATATATGAAATTTTGTAGTTTGTAAATGTTTTTTACAATATTTTGCATAAATTTAAATGTGTTATCATTCTTTTTCTAAAGATGTGAAACTAAAAAGATGGGTGACTAAAATAAATATATCTATTTACTAAATCTGTTTTGTTCAAATGCACCAAAATATATCACCTATATTCTCTGAGAAATAAATCAAAATATTCATTTTCAAAATGGAGTGTACTTATTTATGCTGAGCACTGTATATTTTAGGCTACATTTTCATATATATATATTCATATGGCTACATATATACACGCATACGTTTGTGATTTCAATGGCTGGGAATTTTTTTTTTGCCCATTTTTCACCCATTTTTGCAGTATTTCGAAATATATGTTACATATATGACATATAGTACATATATTTTATATACAGTTGAAGTTAGAATTATTAGCCCCCCTGTTTATTTTATTACCCAATTTCTGTTTAACAGAGGGACGATTTTTTTCAGCACATTTCTAAACATAATAGTTTTAATAACTCATTTCTAATAACTGATTTATTTTCTCTTTGCCATGATGACAGTAAATAGTATTTGACTAGATGTTTTTCAAAACACTTCTATACAGCTTAAAGTGACATTTAAAGGCTTAACTAGGTTAATTAGGTTAACTAGGCAGGTTAGGGTAATTAGGCAAGTTATTGTGTAACAATGGATTATTCTGTAGACTATCGAAAAAATATATAGCTTAAATATATAGCTTGATTAAAAAAAAATGAAATACTGCTTATATTTTAACCAAAATAAATCAAATATTGTCAGACATACTGTGAAAATTTAATTGCTCTGTTAAACATAATTTGGGAAATATTTAAAAAAGAAAAAAATCAAATGGGGGCAAATAATTCTGACTTCAACTGTATGTCAAATCCATATATGAACTGAATATGAATGTCATATGTATTTTGCATATTTTTCCGTGTATCAGATTACTATATGGGGATTGTTGCATCCTGAATTAGATTCTAATGTTAATTTGCACGAACATGATTTTTATGCAGGAGGTGAGATTGATTGTGTCGATAAGGATGGAAACACTCCACTGCACGTCGCTGCTCGATATGGTCATGAACTTTTGATTAACACTCTAATAACGAGTGGAGCAGACTGCACAAGGTTTGAGTCTACCTTTTGTATTTGGATTTAAAATCTTGGTAAATAATCATTGCAATTCTCTGATATACTGTTTTCCTTGCAGAAGAGGCGTACACGGCATGTTCCCTTTGCATTTGGCTGCTCTGAATGCACATGCTGACTGCTGCCGGAAACTTCTCTCCTCAGGTACAGACTACACCACCATATCGGAAACTGCAATTGGACTACCTTGATTTATCACTGTAAACCTAGATTTTTGGCATAAATGCGCACGAGGCCACGCATAAAAGATTTGAAAATTGCTCTGAAAAGGAATGGGATCAAAAAACTCCCTGTTGATGCCTGAGGCTTTGAAATGAAGTATTCAGTATCCACATGGTGTTCACATTCTTTTGGCTATAGTAGTGCTGTGTTTACAGTAAGAACTTGAGAGGACTAAGTAAAGAGCCATGCGGTACCTCAAGAGTTGATGTGACAAAAATAATTATATACAGTCAAAATTATTACCCCTCCTGTGAATTATTATTTCTTTCAAATATTTCTCAAATGATGTTTAACAGGGCAAGGAATTCTTCACAGTATTTCCTATAATATTTTTAGTCTTATTTGATTTATTTAGGCTAGAATAAAAGCTGTTTTTAATTTAATTATAATATTATTAGCCCTCTTAAGCAATATTTTTTTTTCGATTGTCTACAGAACAAACCATGTTTATACCTTGACTTGCCTAATTAACCTAGTGAAGCCTTTAAATGTGACTTTCAGCTGTATAGAAGTGTCTTGAATAACATTGAGGTAAATATTATTTACTGTCATCATGGCAAAGATAAAATAAATCAGTTATTAGAAATTTGTTATTAAAACTATTGTTTAGAAATGTGTTGAAAAAATCTTCTCTCCGTTAAACAGAAATTGGGGAAAACTATACAGAGGGTCTAATAATTCAGGGGGGCTAATAATTCTGACTTCAGAAAATTATTCTTCTTGTTGAGTGGATGCTTTGTTCAACTGTTCCTCCTGTAATTACATTTCTTCAGTGAAATCTTTTGTCTTTGAAAGTATGCACACATTTCCACATATTGCTTATATATATATATATATATATATATATATATATATATATATATATATATATATATATATATATTCTCTTTATTCCAGACACTAGGTCCAGTAGTACAAAAGACAGACAAAACAAATATAACAAATAAAACTTTCTCACCAGCATATTTGCTTGAGCATACAGCTTTTGACGTTCCCTGCTTGGCCTTGGCATGCCCTTATATCTATCTGCTACCTTAACTCTGACTCTTGGTTGTGGGTTTGCTGTTGTATTAGGTTATACACTGTAGATCTGTTCCTTTTATGTTGTTCTGCTTAGTAGCACACATTTGTGTTCTCACAATCAGGGTATCTTCCGTCCATTCTATATCCGTTTTCAAACAAAAAAAGGAAAGGAAGAAAACGGACGTTTTTCATTTTTTGGTTTAGGGTAGGAAAACGGATAGACTTTAAAATTCATCATGCACATGTAGGTGGTGCTGAAATGCCCCTTTTCCTCTGATTGGCCAACCAAATCTGAGCTCGTGACGTCACCCTCAAAATAATAGTCTATTTATATATATATATAGAAAATTTAAATTATATATATATATATAATTAAAATGGGAGGAAATAAAATAAAGGTACACTTTGTTATAGCCCCAGGGCCCTATGTTTTCTTATTCTGGTCCTGCTAGCAACTAATAAAAAAGCTAAACAATAAAAAACACTAAGTAAACCGTATTAATTAGTATTACTATTAGCCTATTATTATTATTATTATTTTTATTATTATTATTATTCATCCATTCATTTTCTCTTTGGCTTAGTCCCTTTATATTATTCTTAATAATATTATTGTTATTATTATATAGGCCTTGCTTGGAAACAATCATGCAAACCAGGTGCTGCTCGGAAATGGCTATCTTTGCTCAGCATCAAGTGCAAATCAGCAAGATGTTTGGCAGTGAACTATGACCTTATTTTAATAAAAAAATTTGAAATAATACTGCAAATTTACGTTTTTATTTGCATACACAACGATTGTAAGCCTGCTAACTGATGAAATCATAGATTATGTAAATATATATATATATATACATATTGATTTCTCACCTCTGATTCCTGATTTCTCACCTCTGTAAGTGATGGGTGTTTGTCTTGTATATAAATAATAATGATTAAAAACCTGGGTGCTGATCGCAAAGGACTTTTATTTTAAGGGCATCATCACAAGCTCAGATTTGTTTGACCAATCAGAGGAAAAAGGACATTTCAGCACCGCCTTCATGTGCATAATAAATTTTAAAGTCGTTTATCAGTTTTCCTGTTTTCCTGCCCTAAACAAAATAACAAAAATGGAGTCAAATCTCGTTGTGTTTTTTTTTTGTGTGAGTAAAACAAAAAACCTTCTTAGTTTTCCTTTTTTTTTTGAAAACTGATATGAAATGAATGGAAGATACCCTGATTTCTCACCTCTGTAAGTGATGGGTGTTTGTCTTGTCTTTCCTGTGTGCACTGTCTTTGTTTTCCCTGCACTAACATCCTTTCTCTCTGTGTCTCTCTTTCTCTCAAACCGTCTCTTTTCTGGACTTCTTTTTCCTCCATTTCACTCTTTCCCCCTACTGTGGTCTGACACTGTCTGCGTCTGGTTGTGGGGACACTTTCCTTTTCTGTGCACTGTATCCTTCCTCCTCATTCTTTCACTCTCTACAGGAAGGAGGTATAGCATAATGTGCCCTCTCAGTAATGACTCGGTCCTGTCTGCAGGCTTCCAAATCGATACGCCTGATGACCTGGGGAGGACATGTCTGCACGCCGCAGCTGCGGGAGGGTGAGTCTGTCAATCTGCAGATCTGATTTTTACTTGTTGAGCTGCAGAGTTGGATGATATTGTATATAAGATGTGTGCTATATTAGAACAATTAAAGCTGGTCTGTGATCACTGAATTACTCAATTTAAATAAATGTTTTTATAACTAGAGTTGTGTATATTTAATTCGCCTTATTTTAACATTCAACAACTCTGTTAACAAACAGAGACTTCTGTGAGGTAGCTTGAACAATCAAGTTATAAATAACATAAATTCTTCACTTTTGGGCTTTAAAAACGATATAAAAACAAATATAAAAAAAATTAAATATAAAAACAAATAGCACCTTAACTTAAAATACACGTCAGGCAATTGCAAGTTTACATATCTCACAGTTTGCTATGGCAATGTTGTCACCATTTAACTATATAATACCACCAGACAGCAGATATACTCACGCTTTCCGCTTCAAGCTGCTTTGCTGGCATTTAACCAATAGCGTCTCTGCAACAAAGTGATGTCATGCCGCATGTGTCTAACTCTGTGCCACTGCATAACTATAGATGTGTTAAAAAATAATGAATATATATTCATATATATTTGAGTTCTGATTGGGAGGTAACGTCCAATACCATTTGAGTCTGAAACCATGTGATCGGTCCCGATTTCCAGTCACGGACTCAGATCTGGACATCCCTATATTTTGGCCATTGGAAGATGACAGATTTGTCAACAGGTTGTCAAATGTGACATCTGCATATACATGCACTGTAAAACCCAAAAAGTAACTTAAACCATTTGAGGAAACTGATTGCAACAAACCATTTAAGTTCAAAAACTAATGAGTACTGTGAACTTAATCCATATGAGTAAATGAAGCAATTTGAGCACAGTAAAACCCAATAAATGAAGAGAACTCAAACCAACAGAGTACTGTAAAACCCAATAAGTAAAGGCAACTCAAACCGTTTGAGGAAAGCGATTGCAACAAACTATTTGAGTTAAAACAAATCTATAAGAATACTGTAAACTTACTCCATTTAAATTGAAGTAATGAGGTATTTAATTAACTCATTACCTTCAACACTGAGTTTAAAACTCTTTTCAAATAAGTAAAATTAACTTTCAGTACATTTTGAGTTAACTACACTCATTTCTTTTTATATAATTGACTGTTGGGTTTTACAGCGGATGTATGGTTGTGGTGACGATGACCAAGTGTTTATTTTAAAAACATCTTTCAAAATTGCTAAACCAAAAAAATTCTCAAATCAAATCTAAACAGAGAAATAAATAGTGTTAAATAGTATATTTCAAGTGTGCATATGCATTGTAGGGGAACAAAATGATTGAACCTTTCATTAAAGTGATTGAGCAATTTAACTGAAAAGTGGGACTTGCTTTCCTTTAGCTGAGATGTAGAGGATTGCAGTTTTACTATTTGTATTTGCAGTTTCACTGTTTTCTGTGTTTGATCTCTCTGTTTCTGTTTCTGATCTGACTCTTTGGTACTGCAATGTTACGCCAGGGTGTCCCTGGGGTCTTAAAAAGTAGTGAAAGTTAATAAATCAATGTAGAGAATTTTAAGGCCCTTAAAAAGTAATAAAAAGCCTTTAATGCTATTTTGCAAGGTATTAAATTTCATATGATTTTAGATTATGCAATGTATGGTTGTATGCTAAAGTTTGCCTGAATTAAATCTGCGAATATCAAGATGCTGTGTAGTTTATGAAATCAATGAAATCCTATTAGATTTGACATCATGCTGCTTTGTTTACATTGGTAACCAAGACAACACCATTATTTCTGCTGTTCTAAAGGCGCCAACCTGCTGAATTAGCTAGATTTAATAGATTTTTATTCAGTATGTGAATAATGTTTTAGTTTTGGATCAGTTTCTTACATGAATATTTAGTAAATATACTGTAAGTTAAAATCTCGCCAATGTGTGTGGTTTTAGTGGTTTTAAGGTCTTAAAATGTAAAGAAAGAGTCTTGAAAAAGGTCTTAAAAGGTATTGAATTTCACTCTCTGATTCCTGTATGTTCTCTGTATGTGAAACTGGTTAGAAAATTTTGAAGTGATTGATCTAATGACTAACCCTCTGTGAGACCTGCTGTGTGCCCACATATCAGCTCAAGGCCTGAAGTCAAAGCTAATCTCACTTTCTCTCTCTCTTTCTCTCAGAAATGTGGAATGTGTGAAGCTATTGCTCAGCAGTGGAGCCGATCATAACCGCAGGGACAAACATGGAAGGTGAGTTCTTGAGTTCTTGGTAAACATTTATGTCAAGGCATTTATTCAACTAATTGCTTGAGTTGTCCAGTTCATCACAGACAGTATACATTGACAGTAAACAGACAAATTGCTGTTTTTTTTTCAGACATTTTCACAGCTGTTTATAGAACCACCAACTAGCTTTTATTACTGCATACATCAAATGAAATCATCCCTTCTGTAGTAGTTTGTTCCATCATACTTATATTTTGTCATGTTATTTCCTCTGTCTTTTGTTATGGGTGTCAACAGGACCCCTCTTCATTATGCGGCAGCTAGTCGTCACTTTCAGTGCCTGGAGACTTTGGTGTCCTGCGGTACCTGCATTAACGCCACTGACCAGTGGGGGCGCACTGCTGTTCATTACGCTGCTGCTTCCGACCTGGACAGGAGGTACACACATTATTTATCAAGGATTACTCCCATAATTGGTAAAAATAAAGATACATCTTAAATAAATATTGCACTTTAAGCTTTTTAGACCCAGATATTATGACAGATTTAAAGTACACATGAAATCAAAACAAGCCATATTGATTTTGTTAGCTCACGTTGCTAGATTTTTTTGGGGTGTTTCCCAGTGATGGGTTGCAGCTGGAAGGGCATCCACTGAATAAAACATATGCTGGATAAGCTGGCGGTTCATGCCGCTGTGGCAACCCGAGATTAATAAAGGGACTAAGCCAAAAAGAAAATGAATGAATGAATGAATGAATGAATGAACATTGGTAAACTTGTGGTGAACAATTAATCTGTGCACGTCATTATAAAAAAAAAGAAAAAAAAAGTTTGTCGGCACCAGTGGTGTAGTGGTTACTTGTAAGTGCATTGACGCATGCACTCCGGTGCTCATGGCGCCTCGAGTTCGATTCTCGCCTTGTAGCCCTATGCCAATCCTTCCCCTCTCTCTGCTCCCCTTGCTTTCCTGTCAACAATCTCTACTGTCCTGTCCATTAAAGGTGAAAACCCTGAAAAAAATGTGTATATATATAGTTTTGCCCTTATAATCTAAAATTTTAATCTAAAAATGCACTTCCTGTTTGTTTTCAGTTAAATTCATAGATTATGGGCTCTATATTTTAACGATCTAGGCGCAAAGTCTAAAGCACATGGCGCAAAAGCATTAAGGGCGTGTGCTAATTTGCTATTTTAAGGACGGAAAAATATGCTTTGCGCCACGGCGCATGGTCTAACAGGGTTGTGCTTATTCTCTTAATGAGTTATAGGTGTGTTTTGAGCATAATCATAGTCTCATCTCCCATTCCCTTTAAGAGTCAGTTGTGTCGCGCCATGGCGCAGTTAAACAGACCTTCTGCATGAGGATAAAGAATGAGCCTCCTCCAATTGGCCTTTACTTTCACTTTCTCTCTTTCGTGGATAAGGAAACGGTGTTGTACACTCCACTGCATAAGACATCCATTAGCTTACATAATTATTATTTTTTTTTGTTATGTGCAAAGATTTGTTTCAAAACTATTTCTAAATTCAGTTTTAATTTCCAGCAAAGGAATAAATGAACAATAATAACGAAGTGTGGTCAAAAAAGTTATATCCAAACACACGTCCTATTCTTATGCTCCATATGATCAAAAACCAGACAGGTGGACAAATCCAAGCTTGTTTTTAATAAAACAAATATAAATATGCATGTAATAAATAATAATAATAACAAATAACAAACAATTGTTTGCAAATAACAAATTGTCGTAAATAAACTGAAAAAAGATGAAGAAGGCATGTCTTAAGCCTTATTGCGCCAGGTGTATAATAGGGCCCTATGTCTGTCTGAGGTATTGGTCTTGGTTAACATCTCTCCCAAACTCTCCCAAAAACCTTTTCCTGATCTTTATGAATGAAATGCCTACTTTACTACATCCAACCAGCTTGCAGTAGAAAAAAACAAGCCACGCTCACCTACGTTTTCTCATTCAATACTCAGTTTCTCTAAAAACTGACGTCACAATACAAAAACAAAACAGTTGCAGACTTTAAAAGTCAAAATATAAAAGTCTACTTGGTTTTAATATTCTTACTTTAGAGCAGGGGTGTCCAAACTTGGTCCTAGAAGGCCCTGCTGAGTTTAGCTCCCACTTGCTTCAACACACCTGTCAGGAAATTTTTTGTATATCTAGTAAGAGCTCGATTAGCTGGTTCAGGCTAAAGTCTCCAGTACACCTGTCATCCAGGACAGAGTTTGGACACCCCTGTTTAAAGTATGTGCCCGATCCACTGCCTTTCAAATTTTTCTGTTTGCTAATTGGTCTGTTTTTGGTGCTGTACAAACTCAACATATGTGCTCTAGAAAGAGGTAGCCTTATCTAATCTCTATGAGTGACAAAAAGATTTTCAAAGTGGTTCATAAAAACAGTTGCGTACATCTTTTAATGCCCTCATTCCTTTTTTTGACATCCCATGGGCATAATTATTGTTACAAAAACTATACAGAACGTGTGTGTGTTTAGATCAGTTATCAAAAATGATGGTTTGTGTAAAGCACTTTCTGATGACAGATTTTGCAGCGCACACACTGTGTGTTGTTGATTTTTAATGCTAGTTTGTATTTGAAGCAGTGAGATGGTGGAGAAAATTTACCTCAAAATTTGAGGTAATCTCAACTAAACACAAAACGGGGCAGGACACAGAGTAGCTTCTCCCCTTTAAAAAAACAGCCAATAGCGTTTTGTTTTTTTCACAGCTCTGCCAGTGAGAGTGGTTGAGCTCAAGCGCATTAAAGAAAAGCAAATGAGAAGCGGGCAGGGCATGTCAGAAACAGGATTGTTTGATTGGTCAAGATTTGATGAGAAACTGACGGTAATTAAAACTGATTTAGGTGGAAGTGACAAACTGCAAGCTTTGGGTGTTTATATCAGGTTTATATCTTATAAACATGAATTTTGTCACTGTTTTGGAGCAAACTAGCTTATAGACATCCTTAAAATGAACATACTGATTGTTATATCTTAAAAACTTTATTTCAATTTCATTTTACTGAGGGCAAAACACCCACTAAATGAATATTTTTAGCACACAAATGGACCTAGTTGTGTGGCCAAATAACAGGATGCATTTCTAACCCAAAGAAAGGATTTCGACACCGGCATCAGGTGAAATGGAGTGCAGCGCCAGTCCTCTTCTCCAGAGACTGCTAGCAGCTACAGTAACACATATATCTGTTACCATGGCAACCACAGGCTATTTTTAAGTCTCTTGTCATTGGGGTAGTTTATGTGCAGAGACGGGGGTTGACGTCAAGTTGATACGACATACGGAAACACCTTTAATTTTGCTTAATTACATTAGCTGCTGGAATTCACAAAGAATCTTGTGAATAAGTAATGAGATATGTCCGTATACTATAATATCATTTATTTTTATTAGTGTTAGATTTAGGTTTATTCCTGCATTTCGTTGCCTTGTACTTGTACATGTGTGATGACAATAAATTGAATCTAACCTAATCTAATCTAATCTAATTTATAAAAATATTTGCTCCTGGATCAATATTAAGTGTGTGATTATTAAATAATGACACATTTTGTGATATTAATTATATTAAAAAAATAATAATATATAACCGGTGAAGAATTTTACTGTCACGGTTAGAAGAAGGAGGACCCAAAAGTAGAATGAGTGCAGGGGGTGCTTATTGACAATAATATGTGAAAAAGGGGTTAAGTGTAGCACAGTTCAATGGTTTAATGGACAGGGTAGTGCTGGATGGAGCAGACAGACAAAGGAAGTTGTGCTGGAGAGTCCTGTTGACGTAATCAGTGGCCACAGAATGCCAGGAGAACAGGAGACGGAGCTGGGATGCTCAGGCCAGGCAGGAGGTGGTTAAGGCCTTGGATGAGGCACTGCCTACCAGCGATCCTGGAGAGTGGTGTTCTCACCAGTAGTAGCCTGACAGCGGATACCAGCTGCCAAGGGTTCACAGCAGGCAGGGCTGGACAAAGACAGGACGAGACGAGACAAAGACAGACACAAAGACAGACAGGGGAACTAAACTAAGAAACAAAATAATAAAAGGAAAACTAAAGCTGTTAAAAATGAAAGCAAAGAGAAATTAAATTGGATTTAACTTACTGAAATAAAACGGGAAATAAATCCAGTAAAAAGGAACTAAACACTTAACGCTACTAATAAAACAAAGATAAATGGAATAATGCCGCAGTCACACTAGAGTTTGAGCTTGCGAAATTCTGTCATAGAAAAGTGCAGTGTGACCGCAGCTTCACTTAAACAGGCAAATTTGAAAAGGATAAACCAGACGGGATGACACAGAAGGCCTACTGAAAAACCACACAAAAACAAACATTAGACAAAGACAACTCAAACTCACAAACAACAGCACAGAGAGAAACGAGCACGGTCAAGTCACAAGCAACAACAAGTAACATGTAACACAAGATACAACATGCAACAGTGAACAGATAAAGACATGAGGGAAGAGAGCACAAAAGGGAGGAAAGAACATGAGAACTAGGTGCAAACACGGACTACGTTTACATGAATATCAGTAATCGAATTATTTGCCTTAATCTAATTAAGACAATAATAAGATTAAGGCGTTTACATGAGTTGCATTTTGAATGTTTCTTTCATGATCCCATTATAGGCCTAGCAAATAATTCGATTAATGTCATTGCGTCACCGCGCTATCCACATTTCCTGCGGAGTTTCATGTAGTTTCAGGTGTTTCGTTATTAATTTGTCGACTTTAACTGCAGTTTGGCACTTTCACTTTCATTCGAGCATGCTCCCCGTGACAAACAAGATATTGGATGCAACTATGAACTGCTGGAAGAGTTACGTTTAAATGGAAGTTCATACCGCATGCTGAATGGAAGAAAAAAAACCTCCGCATTTCATGATGCAGGTGTCTGTGGTCTGCACTGACTCGGTAGGTGCAAAGAGTGTCAAACAGCCATGTGTGTGTGTGCTTATCCTGTCGGCAAAAAGCCCCACATGACAGTAATAGTTCGATTAAGGTGTTTACACTAGTTACATTAGTTCGATTATGACCTTAATCTGATTAAATTAATCCAAAGTCGCTGTTTACATGGTTAACTCTTAATCAGAGTATTGTCTTTATCGCATTAAAATCAAATGATTGGTGTCCATGTAAACATAGTCACTGAGACTAAAGCTACACTATGGTCAAACTGCACTTTTCTCCCCATAGACTTCTAGTCATACCCACGCAAATGCGTCAGACTGGAAACGCAAGCTCGTGCGTCAAGTTTCGCAGTTCGCTGCGTTGAAAAGTTCAAGCTTGGTGAACTCTGACCTGTGAAATCGCATCACATGATTACGTGAGACCAATCGAAGATCCAAACATGACCTCTCTGGACAGAAATTTAAAACATTGACCAATTGTCGCTTTTTTTTTATGTCTAATCATCTTGTTTAATCCCGCCCCTTTTCACAGCGCTGTACAACAGAATTTCGCATGCACAAACTCAAGTGTGACTGCAGCTTAACATGTAATACAAGATACAATGTGCAACAATGAAAAGACATTGAGGGAAGAGAGGCAGAAAATAAAGGGAGGAAAGAACAGGAGGACCAGGTGTAAACACTGAGACTAACTACGACTAGATGAGGGCTAAACAATGGGGTGTGGCAGTTGGAAACAAGGAGGGAGGAACAGAGGAGCACATGGTGTATACAAACACAGGTTGAGCCATGTGCTCAGACACAAGATAAACATAGGCTGTTTCTCAATATGCGTTCTTCAGCGATCTTCAGCGTCCTCGTGTTCTCGTGTAACGTCATCATCAACTGCCAAAGTTCAATTCATATACTCAAGAACGCAGGACAGCTAAAACTTCCTGGATGTGTTCTTGATATTGAGGACGCATCGATGCAGACTTGAGCGCAGAACTTGCTCTAGAAGTCCCAGAAGTCATTGCGACTGGAGGTGGGAAGCGCAGCATTTTATATAGATTTATTATTAAAGTTCAGAGATATAACTTATTTGCCTCAGGAGTTTCCCTAAATGAAACGGTAAAAGTAAACATCACCATAAAAATCTTATTAGAGGCATAAACACATTAAGGGTGTTTATTTGCTGAAATTCGTATTAAAATCTGTTTTATTTATATTGTGCAACGTATATTTATAATGTTTTTATGCATAGTATATATTGTGAAAAGGGGAAAAACAACAAAATTGTTGTATGAATCCTGTAATGTTTAAATAATTTTCCTTTAAAAACACGTAAAGGTCACGTGACCATCAGGAAGAACGCAGCATCTCATTTCTCACAGGACGCGTTCTGTGTTCTCGTGGTCTCCCGAGTTTGTTCTTCCGAAGTGACCTGGCAAGACCGGTCTCCACAAGAGCGCAAGTCCATTCTCTGCATTCTTGAAATTGAGAAACAGCCTTAGACAAGTTGAACAAGGACAACACAGACACAACATGTTACATAGACCCATGACAGTTATGACATAATTTTTCTGACATGCTACCACAGTAATATTATAATTAGTTCCTTCATGTTCTCATCTTGGTAAAAAAAGTAATAAACTTATAATAAATCAATATTTACTTTTCACAAATAATAATAATAAAACAATTGCTAGCTGGATAGGTCTACTATAATAATTTAATTTATGAGCCAAGCCTAAACAACAAATCCACACGCTTGTATTAAGTGGACATGGCAACCTTCCAAGTCTCAACAAAACACAAGGCTGAACAATAATTTAGGAGGGTTTGCTCACATTTAAATGGTCACTCGTAAAACTTTACAGTGTGTGTGTAGCCATTAATATTATTCTCAGACTTTTTTTTTTTTCTCAAATGAGTGATTCAATTAATTATTGAGTGAGAAGTGTCTGTGTGTGATTTTTCTCTGAAGGCGGCGTGTGGTCCTGGAACCGGAGAGTGAAGGAGTTCAAGCTGAGAGGGAGAAGGAGGCCGCTCTGTGAGTTCTCTGGAACGGTCCACATCTGCTCAGCCTCATCTCTCTGTCCCCCCTCTGTGTCCACATATCCCACCGTTCACTCCTACTGTTTACGTGTGTGCTGCTCTGATGCCAAAACACTGGATGCTTGTGTCTGTGTGCGTCTTTAACCTCATCGTTTTCATGTCTGGGACAAACTAAATGTATTTTCTTTCTCTTCCCTCTCATAATATGCATTGCTTTCTATTATTTCAGTATATTATTGCAATTAATCTACATGTGTATATACTGTATCTGTGTATGTAGTATTTGATATTAACTTGCACAAGATTTTTAGGGAGACAATGGGCTCTATTTTAATGATCTAGTGGCAAAGTCTAAAGCACATGGCGCAAAAGCATTAAGGGCGTGTCCGAATCCACTTTTGTATTAAGGATGGAAAAAACACTGGTTTAACAGGGTTGTGCTTATTCTCTTTATGAGTTATGGGTGTGTTTTGAGCATAACATGCATTAAACCAATCAGAGTCTCATCTCCCATTCTCTTTAAGATCCAGTTGCGTCACACCATGGTGCATTTGCTATTTACATGGCGGACTTTGTAAGTGGAAAAACTGAACGCTTCACTAGCGAGAAAAGAGTTAAACAGACCATCTGCGTGAGGATAAAGAATGAGCCTCCTCCATTTGGCCTCTTTACTTTCTCTTTCTCTTTACATTTACTCTTTACTTACTTCCGTGGTTAAGGAAACTGTCTTGTACGCACTCCATTGAAGACATTTATCAGCCTAAATAATTAATTTAGTTTGTTAAGCGCAAAGATTTGTTTTAAAACTATTTCTAAATTCAGCTCTAATTTCCAGCAAACTAATAAATGAACAATAATAATAATAAAGTGTGATCAAAATAAAACACACGTCACATTCTTATACCCCATATGGTACAAAACCCGACAGATGGACAAATCTAAGCTTGTTTTTATTAAAACAAATATAAATATGCGTATCATAAATAATACTATTAATAATAATAACATTATACAAAAGCGAATTGTCATAAATAAACTGAAAAAAAACAGTGGCATGAAGGCTGTAATTTTTTATATTTATGTAGTAAATAATAAAATTGAATAATAAGTAAAAGAATACAAATTTTATTTTATTCCTTTATTTTTTTTCACATGTAAAGATATTTGCATATTGCTGCACATCCTTTGTGTATTGAGCAATGTGTAAGCATTTAAGGCGCACAACTAACACGCTCTGCACTGAACTTTAGACCTGCTTTCAGTTGGTCAATGGCGCAGTCTATTTTGATTCCTCAAAAAAGCAACGCTCCAATACTGCGCCTTAACACACCTCATTTCTAGACCAGCACACCCATGAGTCCACAAAGTGGCACAAATGGATTTACTATTTAAACAACGTGGTGCAAAATGGGAAAATTAGGGTTGCGTTGGTCTGACAATAGCAACAAATCATGCCAAACACGCCTCATTGTGCCGGGTGTGTGATTGGGCCCTAAAAAGCCAAACTCTAAAACTGGTTTCAAACTACTTTTTTATGATGCTGCTACTATCTGAGAGATGCTAATTTGTGAAAATAGTGATGTCATGCGCATGTATATTACATGTTCAGTCTATATTATGTCCAAGTACTTAAAAATAAATAAAAAGCTGACTACAGTATATGTACAGTTGAAGTCAGAATTATTAGCCCTGCTTTGAATTTTTTCTTCTTTTTTTAAATATTTCCCAAATGATGTTTAACAGAGCAAGAAATTTTTTACAGTATGTCTGATAATATTTTTTCTTCTGGAGAAAGTCTTATTTGTTTTATAACGGCTAGAATAAAAGCAGTTTTTAATTTTTAAAAAACGTTTTAAGGTCAAAATTATTAGCTCCTTTAGCTTATATTTATGTTCAATTATTTACAGAACAAACCATCGTTATACAATAACTTGCCTAATTACCCAACCTGCCTAGTTAACCTAATTATAATAATATATATAATAATTCTCACTTCAACTGTACATAACCATATTGTTTTTTTTTTTTTTTTGACCATTGACCATTGACAATGACATGACCATTTTCTAACATGCATAATAAAGCATTTTAGTTTCCTTTTGAACAGGAATTGTTTGACATGCACAAAAACAATATAAATGAAAAGGAAACATAAATGTCCCATTTAAAATTATTATTATTATTATTTGTTTATTTAATTATTATTTTGTTTCCTGGTGTTCTGAATGCTATTTAATTTAAAGTATTTTTTGTGGAGTTAAGGGAACTAAAATGAGGACTTCTTTGGTTAAAAATGTAGTTTTATATGGTTACCTGAAATCTGTTTTACTTTATTTCTGAATGGAATTGTAAAATGTGTCTTATACTCCAATGAAGCAATTTTTAAAATTCTCATCAATGCAATATTGACCTGGAAATATGCAGTACATATGATATTTATAGATGCAAGTTTGTGTTTGTATAAAAGTTATTTATTACTATGTGTGTGTGCAGGTGTCTGGAGTTCCTGTTGCAGCACGGCGCTGGCCCATCGCTTAAAGATAAACAAGGCTACAGCGCAGTTCACTATGCTGCAGCGTACGGCCACAGACACTGCTTAAAACTGGTGAGAATACAAATATGTCCTGTGTGCGCCTCAGGGCACTTCCTCTGTTATCAACGGTCACTACAACATTACATTTACATGTGTGACCTAACATGCAAATGGATTTAGTCCAGTGTTGTAAAATGATATACATATTAAAGGGATAGTTCACCCAAAAATGAAATGTACTCAGCCTCAAACCTTACATGTGTTTCTTTTTCCTGTTGAACACAAAATAATTAGATTGAAAAATGTTGAGCCATTGGCATCATAGTAAGAAATTAATTACTATGGAAGGTTTCTGACATTCTTCATCCATCTCAAGTATCAGGTTTTGTTTGACAGAACAAGGAAACTCAAACAGGTTTGCATCAGTAGATGATGAGTAACTCATGACAGATATGTCATATTTGGGTGAACTATCCCTTTGACTTCTTCAGAGTCTTCAACCTATTGTGCGCCACCTGCTGGTGAAGTGCATATGTTTATTATTCAAAAATAAGCGTGCTATGTTCTGGAAATGTTTAAAAATTCAAGAATTTTGGCAAAAAACATTAATATTTAGAAAAATATTTTAAATATTTTAAAAGCAATAAATATTTAGAGAATACATTCTGTATCCC
Organism: Danio aesculapii; assembly: GCF_903798145.1. Taxonomy (NCBI): domain Eukaryota; kingdom Metazoa; phylum Chordata; class Actinopteri; order Cypriniformes; family Danionidae; genus Danio; species Danio aesculapii. Next base: position 33,204,621 of record NC_079443.1, on the reverse strand, counting down.
CACTGATTTTTCCTTCTCATCGCTATACCTAGGCCTAAAAAATGTTATGTTAGAAGAAAAATCTGACACAAAACTGCTGAACGTTTTGCTGATAGCCTGTAAAAAAGCCATAATCAAAAAAAAAAAAAAAATGGTTACAGCTCAAAATACCTCAAATGAGTGACTGGTTTGACATAATCTATGAAATCTATAAGATGGAGAGGCTGACAATGAATCGTCGTTTACAGACTGAGGAGTTTAATGAGACATGGAGAAAATGGGTAGAATATATTCTTCCATTAAGACCAGATTTATTATAGAATCTATAGTCAGAAAGATTTGAATTTTATTTTGTGTATTATTTTTTGTAATGAAAGAAAAATGAAATAAAGATAGTGTGAAGAACAATACCTATTTAAAAAATAAACAAATAAATAAAAATGAACATTTAAGATCTTAAAGCTACCTCATAGTTTCATATGTATATAGTTTAGGTAATAAAAACAAAGAAAAGGGTAGACTGCGTGCCACAATATGGGTTAAAGAAAGTACATAATTGTCAGTTTTATCTGTTTTCTTTTTGACAATATATTAAACAGCTATGAGTGTAATGTTTTGATTGTAATTATAATGTCCTTGAAGCATTAATGTAACCTCCATATTTATTTATTTATGGACTTTTTATGTAATTTATAATTTCATTTATTTCTACAATTTCTGAATTCTGATGTTTGAGACAATAAAATATACAATGATACAATACAATCTGTATGTAAATTTGGAAACTGCAATAAAAACAAAATGAAAAATAAAATATAAAAAATAAAATAAGTGTACTGGCAGTTTAATTCAAGTCAAGTCAAGTTGAGCTTTTATTGTCATTTTGCTACAAGTGTGGACAAACAGTGGAACGAAATGACATGTCTCGCAGGACCACAGTGCTACGTTAGTAAACATTCATGAATATGAACAACACATAACCTAAGACAGACTGTACAAGTACTTTTACACAAGACAGAACAGTATTGTGCTAGATATTGTGCAAATGAGGTATTTAAGAAAACAATTTGTGTAACAGGATTTGTGGTACATTCACAAGTAAACATTGTTTTTCTTATTGAGTACTTGCAAGATGGAGTTTAAGTAAAGTGTCTGGTGTATATAGAGAGAAAAGTGTTCCTACAGGTGGTTTGTCAAGCCCACTCACCTGTGTGAAGCGCACACAGAAATGTTTTTCTGGAGTCCAATGAGAATAGCTGTAATTCAGGTTGTGTTTGATTTCAGCTTTTGGACAGAGATGAAAACCATCAAGATGACATGGAGAACAACCAAACCAGAAGCCCTTTACATCTGGCTGTGAGTCCAAAGTTACACCTTTAAAGGCACAATATGTAGGATTTTTTTTTTCATGAAAATATCCAAAAAGTGAGATGCCGTGCCAAGGCAAAAAGCAGTAACTTCCACATGATCAATTTTGCTGATCAACATTTACATAAAACAGCAACACCTGTAGTGTCTAGTAATCATGCTATTTGTTTTGGATGACTGGGAGTTGCTCACAGCCATTTACTTATTGCTATTGCGTGCTTTGGTTGCATTTGCAAATTACTTCCAAAGTATGATGTATGATATATCATTAGTTATTGTAATTTGAAAGTAATTGTTTACAGTATTACAATATTTTTGGTTCTGTATTGTAATGTTACACTACTTTTGCATTAATTTTGAGTTAATTTTCATTATCATAGGTATGACCTAGTTATCTAGACTGTATTTTTTATTTAAAAAGATGCACATAAACTGCGATGGAAACACTTTTACTGAACTAATTTCAGTGTGCGCATTAAAAAAAGGTCATGTGATTTTGTTATAAGAGATCATGTGATGATAAAAATGTGTGTAGATGGACAAATCAGCAGGCTAAGCACATCGTAAAACATCTGAAATGTTGTTTTCGTTATTCTAAAACCCTTAACCATCTCAGTATTAGTGTTGTTTTATTATTAATGACCTCAAGAATCAAGAGCTTCTGTGCTTCGCGTCTTACGCCTTCAAACGCCACTGCGTGTCAGGATTGTGTTCTGAGGCGCAAGTCATTTATTAAATGAAGAAAAGATTCATGCAGCTTCTCTTATCGCTGCAAATTCCGTCTTTACTCTTGATATTTGGTGCCAGTTAATCAGGACGTGACGATTTTATTCTCTTCGACTAGTTAGATGGAAACGCTGCTTTATTCGCACATCTTTTATGTGATAATACAGTTTGTGCATAAAGTTAATTCACATTTTTGGATGGAAACATAGCCAGTGTGTATATGTGTGTCCAGGCATATCACGGGCACGCGCAGGCTCTGGAAGTGCTCTTGGAGGGTCACTGTGATGTGGATCAGGGGGATGAAGTTGGTCGGACTCCACTGGCCCTTGCTGCTCTCAGGGGCCACACTGACTGTGCTCTCACACTTCTGAACCACGGGGCCTCATCGAGAAGCAAAGATAATGTCAGAGGACGTACGCCCATCCACCTTGCAGGTAGTACACCTATGTATGGTAGAAATTATTCTGCACTTTTTTAATACATAATTTTTTGTGATCTTGTGATCTTATATTACTGTTAATGGAAATTATCTGGGATTTGTTGAAGACAATAATTGGTAGTTTGCTAAGAATGCCTTTTGTGCTGGCTAGTATACTGTACCTGTCACAAACAAATAAAAATCAGTAGGTTCCTGCAAATCCCTGTCTTAAAGGTGACATCATTAGGATACCATTTTATGATATTATTTTTTAGGGTCTTAATGAAAACTCTACAGCTTACTGTGGTGAAATTTCTCAATCGTATTGTAAATAAACACCCTTCATTTATGGGGTGAAAATGTCCTTATTTTTACATCCCAATGTTGACAGGTATGCATAAATAATGATTTTTTTGATTTTTATTTATATATATATATATATATATATATATATATATATATATATATATATATATATATATATATATATTTATATATATATATATATATATATAAAGTTGGAGTCAGAATTATAAGCCCCCCTTTGAATTTTTTCTTTTTCAAATATTTTCCAAATAATGTTTAACAGCAGGGAGCAGGGAAATTTTCACAGTACAGTATGTCTGATAATATTTTTTCTTCTCGAGAAAGTCTTATTTGTTTTATTTCGGCTAAAATAAAAGCAGTATTTAATTTTTTAAACACCATTTTAAGGACAAAATTATTAGCTCCTTTAAGCTATTTTTTTTTTTTCGATAGTCTACAGAACAAACCATCTTTATACAATAACTTGCCTAATTACCCTAACCTGCCTAGTTAACCCAATTAACCTAGTTAAGCCTTTAAATGTCACTTTAAGAGAAAATACATCAGTTATTAGAAATGAGTTAATAAAACTATTATGATTATAAATGAACAGGGGGGCTAAAAGTTCAGGGGGGCTATTAATTCTGACTTGAACTGCATATATATATATATATATATATATATATATATATATATATATATATATATATATATATATATATATATATATATATATATATATATATATATATATATATATATATTTGTATGCAAAATGTGCATTTTACTTGATTGTTACAAGAAATTAAGATTTTTACAAGATCAGTACTGCCCTAGAAGAATATTTGGTTGATCAAGCAACTTTAATGAATATCATTAATAATTTTGTAAATACCACATCTCCCTTTGTAATATTGAATACATTTTGTTTCTTTCCAGTCATGAATGGTCATACATCATGTGTGCGCCTCCTGTTGGAAGACTCTGATAATGCAGATCTGGTGGACACAGCCGACTCTCAGGGACAGTGAGTTATAGATTAAGAACTAAAGACAGTCATACTACTAGTTCAAGTTTATTTATTTATAGAGCACATTTAAAAACAGTCATAAGACTGACCAAAGTGCTGTACATTAGACAACGTAAAATAAAAAGACAAGAGAAACGTAAAATAATATTAAAAAGATATTTAAATATTTATAATATAAAAAAAATAGATAGTAATGGAGCCATTCTACATACTACTAGTACTACTAGTATTAACACTACATGCTAATAACAAAAGAAACAACAATACAAATCGTCACCCTTAATTTCTGTACTATCAATGACTACAAAAACATTAAACTTGGGGACTAAAGTTCAGTCAAGTGTGTGTGCGTGTGTGTGTGTGTGTGTGTGTGTTTGCAGAACCCCTCTAATGCTGGCAGTAATAGGGGGTCATGTGGATGCTGTGTCTCTTCTGTTAGAGCGTGAGGCCAGTGTGGACATGGCTGATCATCACGGTCTGACTGGTCTACACCTTGGGGTGAGTTTCATTTGTCATCAGGGGCAGGCCTAGTGATTTAGGTGCCCTTAGCAATCCAAGGTATGGGGCCCTAACATTCATCTTCATTTCTATAGTGTTTTTATGATGTAGATTGTCAAAGCAGCTTAACATAGAAGTTCTAGTAAATGTAAACTGTGTCAGTCCAGTTTTAGAGTAAAAGTTCAGTACAGTGTAGTTTAATTTTCACTGCTGAAAGTCCAAACACTAAAGAGAAAATCCATCAATCCATCAACATTGAAACTCATAACACTTTCTTTCTATATAGATATTTTATCTCTGTCGATTATAATGAGCTGCATTTTAAAATACATCTAAGTGGAACTATTATTTTCTTAAGGTAAAATTTAAAATAATAAATTCACAAATAATAAGCAAGTTCACAAACTATGTACAGTTAATTAGCCATATTTGTGATTAGATTTTAATATTTGCATGTGCAGTATGGAAGGAACAATCCACTATTCATGGGGGCCACTGATTTTGAAAAGGAGTAATAACATTAAAATCTTAATGCTTATAGACAGATTTTACAACATATGATAGGAAATGTATGAAAGAGTTATATGATTAATGTAGGCTTCTATGCATTGGTCAGGGCCCTCTCATTCCCTGGGGCCCTAATCGGCTGCTTACCTCGCTTATTGGTCTGCCCCTGTTCGTCATGTGTCATGTTTTCAGTGGAACAACAAACTGTATTTGACTTGGAAATGTCTCATTAAAAGTGTCATAACTCTGTCAAATCATTTTTAAGAGCGTCATTAATATTTAATGACATTTTAATGACAGTTTGTTCCACTAAAATCATGATCCGAAAAATATTCATGACAGTTCTCATGGCAATCATGTTTATGACAGACTTATGACAAGTTGTGTTGTCTTGGTAATGTCAAGTTGTCATGACAAAGACAAATAAAGGTTGAGATGGATTGGTTTATGTCAAGTTGTCATAACAAACAATGTCATCTTTGCATTTAAAATGTCATAAGTGAGCGAATGACATTTAATGACAGTTGTTATAAGCATGCATTCGGTCTCATTCACATTCAGACAGTCTTCCAGTCACATTTCGTGACGGTCTTAATAAAACAGCCCTTCAAGTAAACTGTTATCAAAAACTCACAGGTTTGGAATGAGTGGAGGATGAGTAAATGAATTTTAATTTTTGGGTGTATTATCGCTTTAAGGTGTACTCTTAAATATTTCTATGGTTGTCATGACCAGTGTTTTTGAAACACTCTTTGTCTCTCTCAGCTCTTATGTGGACAGGAGGAATGTGTTCAGTCTCTGCTGGAGCTGGAGGCATCAGTGCTGCTGGGGGACTCCAGGGGTCGGACAGCCATCCACCTGGCTGCAGCTAGAGGCCACGCGTCCTGGTTGAGCGAATTGCTCAGTATCGCGTGTATTGAACCCCCGTTGCCCCCTTTGCGAGACAACCAGGGATATACACCCTTACACTATGCCTGTTACTATGGTTTGTTTCTACAGTCTCCATTTAGAGTTGAAATGATGATATCAGAATGTAGCTTTTGTGAAGCATTGTGGACTAACTTTGTGTGTGTGTGTGCTTTTTGTAGGTCACGAGGGCTGTGTAGAAGTCATCCTCGATCAAAAAGACTTTTGCCAGTTTGATGGGAACCCCTTTACACCCCTGCATTGTGCTGTGTACGCCTGTTGTTAGCCTCATATCTTAATTTCTCTCACTTTTGGCACTTCTTACCTCTGTTTTAACTTTGTGGTCTTTGATTCCTCTGTCCTGCAGGGTCAATGATCATGAGACCTGTGCCACCCTTTTATTAGAAGCCATGGGATCAAAGATTGTAACATGCAAAGACTCCAAGGGAAGGTTAGTTTTGTTTGTGTGAACTCATATTAGAAATAACTTTTATGTTGGAGGTTTATTGAATATCAGATGAAAATAAGACTTTGAGGGACAGACTTGCAGTCTTTACAATGGCAAAGATTCAAATATATACAGTGCTCAGCATATATGAATACACCCCATTTTGAAAATGAATATTTATATCCATTTCTCAGTGAATTTGGGTAATATATTTTGGTGCATTTGAACAAAACAGATTTAGTAAACATATTTATTAAAATAATATTTTGCATACATTTGGGCTATTTATTTTTTAACCATTATTGTAAGCTATTTTGATAGATAAGCTCCAGATTTAGCTTCAGTACTGACTAAACAAATGTATATGCACAAATATGATATTGTAAAGCATCCTATAGAAAATGTTAATTTAAATGAGAGATTTGTGGGGGTGTACTCATATATACTCATAATACTAGATCTATACCTATGGGACTCAAAACTGAAATTTTAAATAGTGTGATTTGCATTTCATAGGAGAAAAATCGAAGCAAGTGACATTTACTTCAAAGGCCATTTATTAATGTACACTTTTAAACAAAACATTTCACATTGTTTTTAAAGTGATATAAAATTTAGATTTGTTCAATATAAAGATTCAGATATTTGGATAATGTCTGGTTGTCACCAATTAAGAAACATTAGTGACCAAAACAAGCTTTATGTTGCACATTTTTGGCAGTAAACAAAAATACATTCTATGGGTCAAAATATATATTTATTTAGCAAAGCTCCATTAGAATATTAATTGAAGATCATGTTACATGAATATATTCTACTGTAAATATATCAAAACATCATATTTTATTAGTATTATGCATTCCTAGGAACTTCATTTGCACAACTTTAAAGGTGATTCTTTACATTTTTTCCTTAAAATTTTTTAATTTTACTTAAAATTTTAAATATTTAAATTTTTTGAGCCCTCAGAATCCAGATTCTCAAATTGTTGTATCTAAGAAATATCGCCCAATCCTACCGAACCAAACATCAATGCAAACTTATCTATTCAACTTAAATATGATGCATCTCCAATGAAAGTGATAGAAATGTTCATTTTCAAAAGATTGAGACTTATTATTGTTTTTGTAGAAACATAGTTAAACGTCATTAGTTCTAGTAATGAGAAAATGAACACTTAAAATATACCCCGTTACGATTTAATCAGGTGTCTAATGAGAGAAAACGTAACATTTAGAATATTATAGAATTACTGAAGAAATTTTGCACTCGGATCTATCTTCAACTTAAATGAAGAGGAAAAATCAGGTGCAGCCAGCACAGGGGTGTTACTTAAGAGAGCCTTAAAGGAATCAAAAGCACATTGGCAATCATCAGACCAACAAAATGAACAGGATGGACTCAAAAGTGAGGTTAATAGATGTGCAATAGTAGAAAAGTTCTTAGAAATGCTGCGCTAGTAACCAACCATACCTAAAAATCTGCGAAGCTCACGTTTGGTATTTAAAGCTGAGAATTTAAAAATGGATGTCACTTTTACTTCAAGAGGGCGCGCTTGACCTGACTTGTTTTCCTAAATAGGTGATAGTGGCTTGCCTGAATTCACACTTGGCCAAATTTAAAGTCAGTGAAGCACTTGCAAGGCGCTCAGATACAGTTCTGAGGGAATTAACGTGTTTAACCCAGTCACTAGAATACACTGCTCAATCAGTTTTTATGATTGTATCTTTATCTTTGCTAATGAACTGAAGAATTGAATCTCTCTTTTATCAGGACACCCTTCCATGCCGCTGCATTCGCTGGCCATGTAGACTGTGTTCAGTTGCTCTTGTCCCATAATGCGTCTGTGGATGAGGTTGACCAATCAGGACGCAGTGCTCTTTGTATGGCAGCAGAGAAAGGACGAGTTGAGGTTGTAGGTATGCATTCACCATTTTTCTTCTCTCTTTTTTTGAATTGCATCCATTTTCATTTATATACATTGTGTTCGAAAATAAACCCACTCATTTAAATTGTTGCACGTGTTTTAAACAGAAGCTTTGCTTGCTGCTGCCGATGTGAACCTCAATCTGACTGACCAGAAGGGCAATACAGCACTCCATCTAGCCTGCAGTAATGTAAGTATAACCAATCACTTCCCATGATCATCAGCTTCTGTGATTTTATAGTTTTTCTCAGAATCTGATGTCTCACATTATTTGTTTTGGAGTCATTGTCAGGTAACAATCAATTTAGTTTAAAAAGTCTTCACTTTTAATTATATTTTGGCGCTAACAGTGGTGCTATTTTAATCACTACTCTTGATTTTTTTTTTTTTTAGAAAATCTTTATATTTTAAATGAGACAATAACATACACAAAGATTAAATCAAAACCTTAAAGGTGCTGTATGTAAATTTGACACCCAGTGGTTCAACTTGGTATTGCACTCCTGGATCAATCCAAACGCAAGCACAGGTTGCCAGATTGAGGACAGGAGCGAGTGAAACAGTGTTCCTACTAAAAACAACGGCACCCGAAAGATGGAATATTTTCCATATTATAAGGAGTTTTTGTCCTAACCAACAGCTCGAATTGATATATTACAAACGGCTTCTATTTCTCGCAGCTGAACAACAGAAAACTATGACAATGATCACCTCAGGTACAGCTCATGTGCTCCATTCATTGTTAAATGCTAACAATATGAGTTTGAATGTCATTTTACATGACATTTATTGCCATACTACTGAAAGCAGCATAAAGTATGCGGTCACGGAAGCATACTTTATGAATGAATGAATGAAATACGAGGTTTTCCACCAAAGCAACCCGTGGTGCTGAAACATAGGTGGCTAAACTGGCTGTAAGTGGGTTAAAATTACCAAAACAAAGACAGCGTTCTGGCATTTAAAACACATTTCAAAGCAGAATATCGGACTTCAGCATTGTTTTTCAGATGAACAAGAATGTTCACTTGGCATGTTTCTAAAATTTCAGCAAATGGTATTTTTGTGCTTTAGAAGAGTCAAAAACTTTCATACAGCACTTTTAAGCTGTGCCTGAAATTGAAAATTACTCACATAGGTACTACATTTGAATTTAAACTTACATCACAGCCATTAGAAAAGTACGATCTATATAGCATGTATACATATTATGAATTTATGCCTTTTAAAATAATAATAATAATAATAATAATATAAACAGATCACATGTGAAAACTAACACTGCAAACAGACTTTTTAAATTATGTGTTTTATTAATCCATTACTCGAGGTCTTCTAAAGATTTTTTTTTTGTGTCTAGGGAATGGAGGAATGTGCATTGCTCCTTCTTGGAAAACTTCCAGACTCTGCCCTTGTAGCAACAAACAGTGCACTGCAAACGTGAGTTCCCCTCCACCATATCATTTACCTTTATGCTTTTGCCAGACTCTTCCTCCTTAAACCATGCACTTCTATATTATTTTAGAAGCAATTGATCATATGCATGGAACATTCTTAATAGCACTGGATGTGAAACATAGTGCTGCATCAGGGCTAGAAAGGATTTTGAACAGCTGGGAGTTAGAGTTGGTGCCAATCTGTGTACACTCAAAAAGACAATAAATGTAATAGAAATTTAAAGACACAGCAAATAACTTCTCAACTGGAGTTTGTCTGGATCAGTTGTGGAAAGCAGCGAGTATATACACTAACCGGCCACTTTATTAGGTACACCTTACTAGTATCGGGTTGGACCCCCTTTTGCCTTTAGAACTCCCTTAATCCTTTGTGCCATAGATTCAACAGGTACTGGAAATATTCCTCAGAGATTTTGGTCCATATTGACATGATAGCATCATGCAGTTGCTGCAGATTTGTCGGCTGCACATCCATGATGCAAATCTCTCATTCCAACACTTTACAAAGGTGCTCTATTGGATTGATGTCTTGTGACTGGAGGCCATTTGAGTACAGTGAACTCATTGTCATGTTCAAAAAACCAGTCTGAGATGATTCGCACTTTATGGCATGGCACGTTATCCTGCTGGAAGTAGCCATCAGAAGATGGGTACACTGTGGTCCAAAAAGGGATAGACATGGTCAGCAACGATACTCGGGTTGGCTGTGGCATTGACAATTGGTACTAATGGGCCCAAAAGTGTGCCAAGAAAATATCCCCCACACCATTACACAACCACTACCAGCCTGAACCTTTGATACAAGGCAGAAAGGACCCATGCTTTCATGTTGTTGATGTCAAATTCTGACCCTACCATCCGAACGTCGCAGTAGAAATCGAGACTCATCAGACCAGGCATCGTTTTTACAATCTTCTATTGTCCAATTTTGGTGAGCCTGTGCGTATTGTAGCCTCAGAGTTGCTCTTCTGCATACCTGGTGTTGTGCCTGTCTATCAGCCTGAACCAGTTTGGCCATTCTCCTCTGACCTCTGGCATCATCAGCAAGGCATTTGCGGCTACAGAACTGCCGCTCACTGGATATTTTCTCTCTTTCGGACCATTCCCTGTAAACCCCAGAGATGGTTGTGCGTGAAAATCCCACTAGATCAGCAGTTTCTGAAATACTCAGACCAGCCCGTCTGGCACCAACAACCATGCCACGTTCAAAGTCATTTAAATCACCTTTCTTCCCCATTCTGATGCTCAGTTTGAACTGCAGCAGATCGTCTTGACCATGTCTACGTGCCTAAATGCATTAAGTTGCTGCCATGTGATTGACTGATTAGAAATGTATGTTAACAAGCAGTTGGACAGGTGTACCTAATAAAATGGCCGTTGAGTGTATTTCAATATAGCATCAAATTTTAAAAGGCCTGTTCCAGACATTCAAAGTTATTAATTTTTTTTGTCCAAGACATGGAATATCAGGGATTTTTTTGTTTGTTGCTATGAATTATAGTTTCCATTAAAAAAATGCACTGTTCCTAGTGTTGTTTATGCTATTTATCAGCTCTATTTTTGGCTTCAAAAAGTCCACTTTAAAGGTGTTGACAAGTGATGACAAAAGCTAAATGTAATGTTTGTAAAACTACAATTGAGCTGTCAAATATGAGAGAGGGAGCACTTCACAGCCACACAACATATGTTTTACGCAGTGTATGCCCTTCCAGCTGCAACCCATCAATGGGAAACACCCATACACTTCCATTCACACACATTCACTACGGACATGTTAGCTTACCCAATTCATCTATTGCGCATGTCTTTGGCCTTGTGGGGGAAACCGGAGCACCCGGAGGAAACCCACTCATGCATACACACTCTGCCCTCATGCAAAATGTTATTCAAGCTAAAACATATTTTAACCTGCAAAATTAATATTTTATGATTATTATAAGCACAACATGCTGCCTATTTTTACTTTCATTACCTATTTATTCAGTGAAATTCAGGGAAAAATCAGGGAGTTTGATATTTGGCTTAAAACAGGAACCATAATTTTACCAGAAATGCCTGGTGTGGCTTGTCAAATACCAACAAATGACCGTGCTCATAGCCCACTGATGCTGGCTTCTTTTTTGTTCTTCCTCAGCCCTCTCCACTTGGCTGCTCGCAGTGGGATGAAGCAGACAGTGCAGGATCTGCTCTCTCGCGGGGCCAGTGTTCAAGTGCTAGATGAGAATGGTGCGTCTTCCTGAAACTACAATCTCAGCACGTTTGGCTCACCTGTAGATTGCTGTGTTTGTGCATCTGTGTTTTCTTTTGTTAGCTGCATAGCTCTTAGTGTCCTTTTGCCAAACCAGTGGCTGTATTTCAAAGCTTTGACTGTGTCATGCCCCCTTACTATGTGTTTGCCTGGCTGCCCGTTGAGCAAGGCACTAATGGAATGCTGCTTTCGTCCATGACCCCTTCACCACTGTCCTTTTGTTCCACTGCCCCGTCTCTCCCTTCACCTCTTTCTGCTTTCCTGTCCCTTTCCCTGTCTCTCTTGCCCTTTGGCTGTCTTTCCCCGCAGGTCTCACCCCTGCTCTGGCTTGCGCTCCCAGCAGGGAAGTGGCTGACTGCCTGGCTCTCATTCTGGCTACCATGATGCCTTTCTGCTCCCCTTGCAGCTCCGGAGCTCCCTCCCCAGGCACCCTGCTGAAATCTTTGCCCCACCAGGCCAAGAGTCCCCAAGGCCCCCGCAGTCCAAGGGATCCCTCCGGCCCCTCCAGTGAGGGCACGACCACCGAAAACGACTCGGACTCAGAGACTTTTTGACCCCGGCTCCTTCTAGAGGCGCTCGTCATAGTTTTCACTGCACATCTTGTCATGATGAACCTTACAGAAGTTGTACAGATTTTTGATTAGGGAGCACAGTCTCTGTAAGGAGAGATTATGACACGTGACATGGCACACCTGGTACGTTCGGTTCAGCCACACTCGTTTGCACAAGAGAATTTTCAAAAGCCATTTTAATCATTTTAACGCAGTACGATTGAGATTGCCAAATGTTGACTGACTTGGAGTACGAAGATGCAAAGTGCGGAGCAGTGTGTCTTGAACCCTGTTGAAAAACAAGGTAAGGTTACGCTCATTTTACTGATGATGTCACTCTGGGACCAATCAGGAATCAAGAATTTACTTTTTTTGGGCCAACAGGGGAATTGGTGTCACTGTTACTAACTGCACTTAGTATTTATTTGCAAGCAAGAGTTGAGCTGGAATACATGATGTGGCTAAAACTCAGATTTCTGCCCCATTTAATGAGTCTGAGACTAGTTCCTGAAAGTCAGAAGCAGCCTACAGGCTAATCTAAATATCTCTAGAGTAAGATTTCATCTAGTTTGAAGATAAAAAAAAATATCCTCAGTGGATTAGGTTGTTGTTCACAGTTGGTTCGTTTGGTATGTACTAACTAAACCAAACAACAGCATGTCTTGTTTTTGGTTTATTTGGATGTCTGATATGTCACCCGCTTCGAATGTTATCACTCAGTTGAATGGGCGTTATCAGCTGATAGATATGGGCTAGTAGGGGCCTTCTGTGCCTACTGGTTGGCTTAGAAGGCTGTTATCATCCATCAACATGGTTAATCAACTATACTAATAGAGAAGACTCCAGGTACAGATCTGTTTTTACATTACTGTGATGGTAGGGGTAGACGTTAATAAAATACAATTAATGGGAAATTGAATAAATAATATAAATATTTCTCATGGTTAATCAGCTATACTAATAGAGAAGACTCCACATCCAGATCTGTTTTTACATCACCGTGATGGTTGGTTTTAGGGTTGGAGGAGGGGTAGACGTTAATAAAACACAATTAATGGGAAATTTAATAAATGATATAAATCTTGTTAGCGTCCTGCCGCAGCCATATGTGGTCTATAGCTGATTAACCATGTGCATGGATGATAACAGCCTTCTGAGACTACCAGTAGGCGCAGAAGGCCCCTACTGGCCCATAACCTATCAACAGATAACTAACTACTGATAACGCCCATTCAATCTAGTGATAACATTCAATCGGCTAGATATGTTCGTATGTCAGTAATACTACACCAGAGTTTGTTTTGAAGCGAATGGAGATCCCCCTTATTTCAATGGTCTCTGTCTGCTTGTTTGGTTGCACATCAAGGTTCGGACGGCATCATTTACATATGAACCACACTATCAAATTTAGAGTTTTCTTAAATCAAACCAAACATCCCAAATGTGAACACGTCCTCTAGCGATGTGTGATGGCTAGGTTTTAATATTGGTTTCCGATTTTGAAAAGTCATATAGTGTATTCCAGCCTTAAGCCAAATTCAACTGCAAGTACTACCCAAGTTAAACCCAGTGTAATGTGATGAGAATACAATGCAAGTACATTAGTTGTGCTTTACACATTGCATTTTCACATATATATTATATATATGAAAAAATATCATTTTTATTCTGTAATATTTTTCCAAAAAAACAACTAGATTCCTTTGTCTTGATGGTCTGATACTTTTGGAGAATGGTTTGTTCCTTTTCAGATATAGACACAGTGTTTAATAATACTTCTTCTACTCATGTTGAATTTTAGATGCTAATGAGGTCATGGCATGTTATGTGAACCAGGATGTTCTCAAGTCTGTACTGATATTTATTAACATTTAGATAATTACGGTACTTCAATTGTATGCACTTATTTATAGAAAATGTTTATCCCATGAATTAAAATCCTGTTATTATTTACTCATGTTGCTCCAAATGCTGGAACAGAAGCAGACTTTCTGAAGAGCCCTAATGTGGCTCTTTTCTATACAAAGACAGTTCATAGTGACCATGTCTCCAAAAATGACAAAGAAATACCTCAAAATAGAAGCACATACTGTAATACAAGTCTCGAGGAGTGTTTTGGAAACTTTGTCTAAAAAAATCCTGACATTTAAGCAGGATGACATTTTGAAGTCAAGAATTAAATGTAAACTAAATTAAGCTTGTTTAATTAAATTATGGACTATAAAATCTGATATAATAACAATCAAGGAGTAGGTGCAAAGATATTACACAGTACTTTTGACTAGTTACCTAGGTAGGTTCTATTTTCAGATGCTGCATAATAGCATTAGCACTGCTGCAGCCGTGGTATAGTAAAAATGAAAGTTCCTTGATTATTACACCAGAATAAGAGTATAGTTACTATCAATATTGACCTCGAAAATAGTAACTTTTCCTTTTCTGTCAGTCTTAGTACACAATGTAACTACAGAAGAGTCAGATGCTAATGTTCTAATCTGATTCAATGACTTATGGTAAGCAAGCTAAGCTAAAACTGCTCCCGCCACACCTGGAGTTCAGTGAATGGATTAAAAAATGGTAAAACTCAACTGTTTAACTTTTGGGGAGTTGTAAAATGAGACTATTTACAAAAAAAGTGGTGTTTCTTAAAGTTAAGAAAACCATTTTAAACTGGCTTGGTCTAGTTAGAGAAGTCACAGCTCACAGGAGGGAAGTTTATCAGTGAATAATAACTTCAGTTTCAGTCTGGGCCTCACAGACTACTCTTGGCTTTGAAATACTTCTTTTGTTGTGTTAGACCTTCCCCTAGTCCCCCAGGTTCAAAGATCAGTCAGAGGATTCAATTAAGTGTAAATTAATTTAATGAATCAAATGGATAAAGCATACAGGGCCCTGGGTGGCAGAGAAAAGCAAGGGGGCTCCTCAGTAAGAAAGATCCTCCATCCAGATCAGCCGAATCATCAGTTGTCAAGCAGAACAAATGATCTGCACAGACAAAGTTACACGCACACACATAAAAGAACGCACAAGAGAGAGTGAGCCTGCACCCTCCTATCCGTGTTAGATGAAGAATGCAGTGTAACCTAAATAAAAAAGAATTGTAACATTTTACTGATAACAAGTTAACTTCTCGGTTATTAGTCACACAGAGCCACAGCTGTTATGGAGCAAGGTTATATGAGGTTAAGCACACAAACATAAGTTCATATATTTGATTAAAACAGGATTAAAATATTATTGCATAAAACAAAGTTAGAAAATATCATAATTCCTCCAGTTGTCCATAAACAAAGCAAGACGAGACGAGTAAATAATAACAGTATGTAGTATTCATTAAACACTGAATCCTGAATTGTCTTTTTATTGTTTTCCTTTTAAAGTTCATTTAATTATTTGCACTTTTTCCTTTATTTCTAAACATGATTTTTGGGGGTTGTGGGCAGCGAGGGAGTTTCAATTTGGAATATATTTGCTTCATAATGTAAGGACTTTTCAGCCAACATTAAAGTCTTGCCAGACAGACTCATTCCAAAGCAAATTTAAGATTAAAATCAAAACCGTTTGTATGTTTGCCTTTGTCCACCATGTGCCAGTTTCTCCACTGTGTCCAGTGCCTTGTTCTGCATTTTCAGAGTATGTTAGATAACATCAATGTGTTTGCGTGTATTAGAGTGTAATGAATGAGTTCACACCTGTAAGCCAATGTTTTCTTATTTGACCATGTCCTGGTGCTTGTGCCTATGAGTGTGTGATTTACAATAGAAAATAATCTTTGTACATATCGGTTCATGTACATCATCATCACCACCACCAGAGCAAATATTGCACACAACTGTCCTATAACAAAAGCACATGGTTTTCTTTCATAAATTTGATGGATCGTGAGTGGAGGAATGAGAAGAAAGAAGTCCAACAGTATTATAACAGAAAAAAAAGCTTTGAAAAGTGTGACAATCTAGATCATGCGGTTTTCTCCATTCTGATGTTCAAGGTTCTTTGTCAAGTTTCTTTTATATAAATTGTATGAATATTATATAAAATGCTTTAACAGAATTTAACAGAGTCTGTATTATTTTGCCATTTTGAAAATCCAATTATGAAAAGCTGCCTTTCCTGCTGGGGAATATTGTGTTTATTGGTATTTTATGGAGATCAGTTTCATCAACAGACACACACACACACACACACACACACACACACACACACACACACACGCACACACACACACACACACAATCTAAATGGTTTAAGGAGGAATTAAATACAAATGTCAGATGATAAATGACTTTCTCAAGAGAAATAAATCTATTCAATATTTTATTAATAAAATAAGAAAGGCATATGGTTATAGGTATGTGTACAATGGAAAAAATAAAAATTACTAAATGTTGCAATGCAGCAAACAGTCAATGGTAAATTGAACCGCAGTGAAAAAAAGGGGTGGTGGGGTGTGGTCGACTTCGAGCGCGAACGTGCAGTACTTACATTTTAAACCATAAAGTGCCACTGATGAATTGACGAAGTATTTTTAGATATTTGTACAAAAAACGGTCAAAATATTTATGCAAAATGTAAAATCATGGTGGACCAAAAATGAACGGACCCTTTTGCTCATACATCGCACAGGCGCCATGTTGGCGGTTCTTTTTTGGCCTTTAGCTCGACGAGTGCTTATTCTAACCGCAAAGCGTTTTTAAATAGTTTTTTAAATTACGGTCGCCATACTTACCCCCTCCTGAGGACTTCGACATCTTGGGACTTCTGCAAGCTGCACTAACATCGCGTTCATCGGCGACAATGAGGTATATGTAATTGTTTGCCGCTCTAAAGGTTTGCACTGTTTGTCACCGCTGTGAAATTGAGCCTTTAAATTAATACAAACAACTCAATACAGGTTGTCTACAAAGCAAATGACTAAAAATGACCTTTTCTACAATTGAATAATTTTTTTAAAATATAAAATGTATCACTTTATTACTTTATAAATGGGGTCTTTATACAAGAATCTATATGTGTGCTCCCAATTTGCACATTTGTGCTCTATTTTATTCAATCGAAGTAGGCTATAAACAGTGCGAATTACAGGGGGGTTATTAATGTTTGATCCCCTCTGAAGGCCATCAAAACAATATGTATGGGACCCTTTAATAGAAATAGCTTTCTCTGATCTATATCTTAAATATTAATAAATAATATAAAAATATGACAGCGCAGTGGGTAGCACAATCGCCTCACAGCAACAAGGTTGCTCAGCACCTCAGATTAATAAGAGTACTTAGCCGAAAAGAAAATGAACGAATAAATGAATGAATATATAAAGGAGGAAAAATATCGTTCAACAGTCTGAAACTGGCAGTTCTAGAGCACCAATAAACACCTTAATTATCCACAAAACACATTTCTTGTGAAATAGATGTTTTTATCTGCATGTAGCCTAAAAAGGAACATTTGTAGTTAGACCTACAGTTACAGTATCCCTCAAAATACTGAAAGTGTATACATTTTATTAATAACTTAGATGTCATTTAAAGACATTCAAAGTTTGATTCACTGAAGCATGTATTACCAAACTACTACTGAAAAAAATTGAAACCCCCCCCCCCCTCTCTGTATAAATTGCATTTCGAAACTTTTCATTTACCTAATGGAAGTATTGAAAGTGTGCTGGATTGTTTGTTTTTCTCATACTTTGATACATTGATATACATTGACATATATCGTTTGTTCAGGTATATTTTAGTCTGATTATAAATGATCAAATAGTGTATTCACAAAAAAGAAAAAGTGCACTTAAAATTCCAGGATGATGCACTTCATTGCATTATAGAGGGGTGAGGCTTTCAGACCCCAATGATGACTGACAAAACCTAGTACATTAGACAGTTGAGTGTGTAGTGCAAAAAATTTATAATGCCTAACTTAGGGAATGAATTACTTATTTTAGGATGGGGATCCCTTGCATGAGAATGCATCTCATTGGCATCTAAAAGATTGAAAAATGTCCTTTTTTTAACCATTTAAGAAAGATGAAATGCAAAGAACTCAACTCTGTACTGTTGTGTAGTATGTTTTCAGTTTGTGCGCTCACACCAGCATAGAAAAATATAAAACTGACCAGACATTACATCTCAAATGAATGAAACCAATGACCAATATTAATAACCTTTAATTACATATCTCTGTACAGTTATAAACTTTTACATCATCCACAGTTAATAGGTTATAAAGAAACACTACTGCATATCACGGTTCTAAAGGTTATGCCATTTCAGTTCAGTCTCTTCAGTAGGTTTTCTGGAACAGGGTCTTGGCACATCAGTTTTGGTCAATTTGTACACAGCATAAAAAGAGGGGTTGAGTTTTTCCAGCTGCAGATATTGTCTCAGATAAGGGTTCATTATTTTTTCCTTTAAATCTCTGCAGAGTTCATGAGAGAGCAGCACATCCCTTTGCAAAAGTAACATTCCCTTCTTTACACCCATCAGCAGTTGAGCCCAAGTCCACTCCAGTGATCAGGGACCATGAGGAAGTATTTATCCATGGCCTCACAGAAACGTGTTCGATACAGCTCTGGTGAAACCACTGTGGGCATTTTACCTGTCAGGAAGGAAAGAGGATGATACATGAGTTTAAAGAATTGGTAAAATGTCTGACAATATCATAAGTATTGATGACACAACAGTACCTTGACCTCCAAGAATCCCAGTAGATTTGACCACCATCTCCAGCTTTTTATCCCAAGTGAAAGTCCGGATATAATCTTCAAAACAAACAAGAGTTTTAACAACCACTAAAAGAAAAGTCCAAAGTGAATTTTAAAATGACTCAATAATTTCTCACCTATGATCCCCACAACAAGCTCATCTGTGGAATCGTCTCGGCCCACCAGCAGAGAGTAATCAATGATGAGGTGGCTGGACAGGAAAAGTGCGTCGCTGTGGATGGCGGCACGCAGGATGGCCTTGCAGTGCGAGCGAATATAAAGGGGATTGTCATGCACCAGTTTGAGCAGGTTCTCATCTAGGAGCACCACCTCACAGCTCTCCTTTCCCTGGTCCGTCTTCACATTCCTGTTTCTCAGCGATCCCTTCAGGTCAAACACCTGCACAAACCCCAGAGAACATTGTAAGTAAGTAGCGTAAAGTTTATTATTTTATAAAGCACATTTTTCTGAAACATCAGTTATAAGCTCCAGTACCTGTGCCATCTTTCGTCCATAGAAAAGGTTTTCCATCACAAGCAGGTCCAGTTTCTTCTCTGTGTTGTTCTGGGAGTTCTTGTAGCCGATGCGGTACACTCCCAGAATCTTAGCAAGTGCTGTGGGTCGCTGTTACACAGATGCAAGAACATGTTGCCTCGTACAAAGGTATAGCAAAGCAATTCCTATATATAACTATGGATCAAATTAGGAGACTACAATTCTGTTTTCTAATGCAGAGTTCACACTACCATTTCTCAGATCATTGTTGTTTTTACACTGCATGACTCTCTAGGGCAGGTGTGCCCAAACTCGGTCCTGGAGGGCCGCTGTCCTACATAGTTTAGCTCAAACTTGGACACCATATAAACCATAGGCGCAAGCTGCGATGACGGCTCTTTCCCTCCTCCTCCGCCTCAAACTCATTTTAAAGTTGGGGGAGCTTCGCATATTTCCCAGAGCTAATAGCAAGACAATTTCTTCCATCGTGGCTAGTGTGGCGCAGATGCTAAAACCCGCCTTTGTGCATGCACAACATTGTAAATTGTATGGCAAGTGTAAACACATGAATCGGATATGGGTCACAATAAAAAAACGTGTAAACAGACAGGCAAAAAAATCCGATAGAGGCCACAAATCGGAATTTGGCATCAAGACCTGACAGTGTAAACGTGGCCTAAGACATGCAGGACACCAGCCCTCCAGGACTGAGTTTGGGGACCCCAGCTCTAGGGGAAGCATTCAGTTGCTGCTTTGTTCACTCTGCATGACTACAATAGAAACAATTGCAGACGCACGTGATGAGGATAAGTGATGAGGAAATAACTCAAGATCATTCACAAGACTGAAAATGGTAGCCTGCATAGGTTTGCTATTCAAATGCTCTGTGCACTGATTTGAAGTGAAATGGCAAAAAAAAAAAAAAATGATTATGGAGGAGGAAACGGTTAGGGTGTTGCAGGGAACAAGGATAAATTATTTTGCAATGCGCTGTTGCTGCAGCTGGCCGAGCAAATGTTCCTGTAATATTATTTTAAAGCTTATTTATTCTGAGAATGTGGTTTTAAACTCCTCCCCGAACTCCCAGCTGCAATATCCTGCTCTCTTATTGGCTGTAGATCATCACTAATGTATTTTCAGTTAGAATTCATTTTACACAACATGATTTGAATCAGTCCGTTTTGAAAGGTCCAGATATTTACAGTAGCATGCCAAATATTTCATGTGCGTTGGTGACACGTCGGCAGATTGCATCTTTGATAATTCACACTTTGTGATTATCGCTCGTGTGAATGAGCATCAATTTTCCTCAGATTTCAGACATTTGTCTGCGATTTCACAAACCCTGTCGATAGAGAAAATCAAGGCTAAACTCATGCAGCGTGAACTCAGCATAAAAGACTTACTAGGTTTACTGGGTATGTGTCAGTGTAAAAAATTCTTTTTTTTCTACAAAGGTCTGACAACATTTCTTCCAAATTTCAGATAAAATACTGTCTTTTTTTTCTTCAGAAAATGATAATTTTTAATTTGTTTGCACTAGGGCTGTGTGATTTGGGGAAAATATCTAATTGCGATTGTTTTTAGATATTGCAATTTCAATTTGATTTGCGATTTAATTTTGTAGTCAAGCTGCAGCTCAATAATCTGTACAATCAGTAGCTTCTTACTGCTAAAATGCAGTGAGTGTTAGTTAAAAACGGAACAAAAAAGATACTAACTTACTTAAACATTTATTCAAATTTGTTTGTAAATATTCAGAAATGAAACACTCATTTATTTCTAGAGCAAACGGTAAACGCAAATAAAAATGACCTGTTTTTGTTCGGTGTCTGTGACTTTGAAACCAAAATATTCCCATATTATCGATGTACTGTTTTTCTTTTATATTAATTTGTCTGTTAATGCTTCAGAAGTAGCAAATGTCATCATCCCGCACTTGTCACTCATTCACGCTTTGCTGTTTGTTTGTTTTATTGTGGGTGTTCCGCATAGTTCGGTTGCGCAATTCTAATTGGGAAGAACGAAAGTGTGCTCACTCAACTGACTAGTAAGACAGTCACGCATTTACTCTGGGTGGGGGAAATTAAATAATATATTCATATATTTCATATTGCAGCCACTTGCGATTAGCTAATCGCAACGTTTCAAATCACGATTGCGATTCGATTTCGCTTAATCGCACAGCCCTAGTTGGCACTAAATATTACAGGTGATTTCTTAATTCTTCTGAAGTTAAAATAGTTTGTTTAAGTGGTCAAAGCTTACCTTTAGGTGAACTGCTCCTGTGATGTACGTAAAGTAGTGGGGTGCAAAGTCTAAAAAGGACTGGACCTCTAATCTGGGCATCTGCTTCAGAATAAACCGATCATCTGTTAAAAAACAGCTGATTCAGCATAAAGAAATCCAACAACCTGACAGAATCTGTTTTTAGATCCCCAAGACCAGTTCCCACCTTCAGTGGCATAGAAAACTGCGCCAGATTTCCCACCACGCGCCTGCCAGTTGACACAGTGTGAAAGAGATCTCACAAAATCATCTTCTGTGCTCTCCATGATCTCTTCCCGCATCTTATGGAACTCTTCCGCATAGTAGATTCGGCAGTAGAACTTAGCATTTGCATCAGAGAACTCTGCAATTAAACAGCTTATTTATCACAGCTTAAGTCTTTGAAAGCATTCATTGATTAGTTTGTTGAGCCATAATTACGTAATATCAGAGGGTCTATTATATTGACCTGAATGTAACTCATGCTTCAGCCTACCATTTGACACTGATACTTACGCAGCTCAATGTGTGGGTTCCCTGTCTGCTTCTTCTGTTTGTCTGCACTTTCAGGCTCCTCTGCAAAAGAGATCCCAAAAATATTTAGTCTCATAAGCAATTCTATCTCAGAGAGCAATTTCTGAATAGTATTTGTTAGCAGCTAGTATTTGTTAGATAGTTAGATTAGGTTTACTGAGTGGATCAGCATCAACGCTGCTGCGGCTCAGCTGTGACATGCTGTTGTCACTGGGTTTGGCTGGACTGTTCTTTACTCTGCTTTCTCCAGCACTATAGACAGCAAAAAATACAAAGCCAGCAGGCTGTTTTAGCAAAATATATCTATATATCTATATATATATATATATATATATATATATATATATATATATATATAGAGAGAGAGAGAGAGAGAGAGAGAGAGAGAGAGAGAGAGAGAGAGAGAGAGAGAGAGAGAGAATAAATACAGCCAATAATTGTAATGATTGTTTGTTGTACCTGATGGCCTGAGCTGTGTCATCACCTCCAGTTTTTGCTGTTGTCTTTGTAAGATCTTCAAGGGCAGTTTTATACTCTTTGCAGCTTGAGAATGGAAATAAAACCATTAGAATGATGTTCTAGAAACTTAAGGAAACAATCAGAGTGTAACAACATACTGCAGTGGTAGCTGGGCTATACTGTATGTTAAATATGTATGACGCATATGATCTAGTTTACAAGATTAAAGGGATAGTTCACCCAAAACTGAAAAAAAGAAAATTAGTTTCTTTCTTCTTACAGGTTTTCAGCATTCTTCAAAATATATTTTGTGATAAACAGAAGAAAGAAACAAATAAAAGTTTGAAACCACTTGAGGGTGATGAAATAGTGAGTAGGCTTTATTGGTGATAATGGTCAGGACTGTTAGACCATTATTGCCTTTTTAGCATATAAGTAGAGAACTAAAACGAGCCAGACAGTAATGTATGAATTGTGGAGTGGGCTAAATAATAGTATTTTTTAGTAAGTGTACTTTTTTGCTTTTATTCTTTCCATAATAAAAAATATATTTGCAGAGCAACTCATGTTCTGTTATTCATATTTTAATAAACTATAATAGGTAGAACTGTCCGAGATATGAACAAAAGCAAGTGATCCATCAAAGTTTGAATCAAAAAAATCTTGAATGGTTAAAAAATCTTTATAATCATTAAAATAATGTATAAAAATAATTAGTTTAAAAATCTTGAATGATAATGATTTGACGTAGTTCCAGGCGAAAGTATAAATCAGCCTCAACGTTTACGAAAATCTTTGCAAAATCACCTGTTTAGTTGAATAGTTCCTTTGAAAAACAAAACACAAAAAAAAATACAAGAAAGCAAAACTAAATAATTAGTTTAACCAGAGTAAAAGCATATATCATAATTCATAAACATTTAAACATAAGAAAATACTAAAAAAAAAACATCCAGATGTCATTTTTTTATGTTACATGCACAAGCTATACCTGAGTGCAAAGGCAATGATAGAGCTGGGCTCTCTCTCACACACGGCTATAGGAACTCTCTCATGCTCATACATCAGATAGTGCTTGTCCGGGTCACTAACACAACAAGAAAAGAAAAGAAAGACCTTGATTAGTTCCAAGCCCAAAGTATACTTTGTCCAACCACATTATATCATCGGGAGTGTCTGTGTACGTCTGCACATACTGTCTGCATACCTCTCAAATTACTACAGCAAATGCAGAAACAAAACTAGTCTACAACATACTACTGTTCATGTGTTAAACTCGCTCATTTGTGGCTGAATATATAATGTAAGCTCACACGTCTGTGTGTAAGAAAGTATGAAATGTGGTAAAGGAAGTATACCCGGGCCTTGACAAAGAAAACGATTGGATTTCTCTTAAGTACCCATTATATCAGTACTTACAAAGGAAAAGGTATGGGATTGTAGCTGTTTCCAGGTAACAGGTTGGCCAGGATTGTTTTCATGGTGGACTTTTCCTTTACCTGACTGTCATTGGAACCAAGCAAGTGTCCATCAAACATGTCTAAACAGAAAAAAGAAGTATAGAGATAAAGAGGGAGGTCATGTTGCATCATTATTTCTGATTTTAAACATAAGAAAGAGTCCAAAGGAAAGTCACCCTCTGGATTGCTAACAGAGTCCTGATCGGGGAAAGATGGTCCGCTTGTAATGACATCTGATGGTTGTTCAGCCGGAGATGGTAACTGTAATAATGACGAGGACCCTGAACTTGATGGAAATGTATTGAGATGACGGTCCTCTGTGAGAAAAGGCTGTGAGTCTATTGTGCGCAACAATCAAGTCCAGCTATTTCAATATTTAAAAGGGTCTGTGAACTCACCTTTGTCTCCATTTGGGACCACTGGGGAAGGGTTACGAGGAGAAGACTCCAAAGCACTAGTCTAACAATAAAAACCATAAAATATATGTAGTAAGGTTTTTATTTTAGGTGACCATCTTATGCACACAATGGTTTATGGATCTCTCTCTCAAACCCACTGCAGATAGATCAGGATAGGGCAACTAGAGCTCCAATAACAAGCTAATCTGGGGTGCTTTTTCCAAACAATGACATAACTCGTGGCTGAACTATCATTGTACGATGCATCATTTGGGAAAAGAACTATGTAGTGACAATAGTTTCCCAATACCCGTAGCTTCTCTGTCGTAGATCCATTATTGGAACCATGTTAGGTATAACGTAAAACGCCCATAATGATGCTCTAAACGAGGTGGAGTAACAACTTCTTTCAAGAAGAACCCCATAATTTCTTTGTGCAAATTACATTGTTTTACACGCACACGCATTTAAAAGAAAATTCAATATTCATTCATTCATTTTATTTTCGGCTTAGTCCCTTTATTAATCCAGGGTCGCCACAGCGGAATAAACCGGCAACTTATCCAGCATATGTTTTACGCAACGGATGCCCTTCCAGCTGCAACCCATCTCTGGGAAACATCCATACACACTCATTCACAAACATACACTACGGATAATTAAGCTTACCAAATTCACTTGTACCACATGTCTTTGGACAGTGGGGAAACCAGAGCACCAGGAGGAAAGCCACGCGAATGCGGGGAGAACATGCAAACTCCACTCAGAAACGCCAACTGGCCCAGCCGAGTATCGAACTAGCGACCTTCTTCCTGTGAGACGACAGCACTACCTACTGCGTCACCGCGTCACCCAAAATCTTATACTTCTCTCATATATAAATCATATAAATAAATATTTATATAGTCTATATTTATAAAGTCTACTTTTACAATTTGACACATGAAAGCCCAGCAGAAATGTTCTAACCAACAGGCCCATGTCATATACAGTACAGATACTTAATAAATAACCTACTATTAATTAAAAACATTAACATACGCTATGTTTTTTTTTTCACATGCTTTGGAGACATAACAAATTCCGCTTTTAAATAATACGTCATCTATAGCTTTAGTCATGAGCCACGGCTGTGTTCAAAATGACATCAATGTTTTTAAAGTAATACTTTGAAAGCAAATTACACCAAAGAGAGATGATTGTAAGGCTTTTTAAAAAAATAATTCCAAGTTTAAATGTTAGAACAAATAGGGCATAGGGTAGATAACTGGGAATAGAACACAGCCAGGAACTATGTTTCTAACTACAGCTCCAGAGGTGTAGTTGCAAGCATACAAGTTTGCGACTCAGTTTGCAAATGTTCATTGGAACGATGGATTTGGGAAACACCAAATCAACTATGTTTGTAACAATGGAACTTGCGACCTTAGGTGGCTAACGATGGTTTTCTAAAACACACTCCTGGTCTCCAGCATCTACATTTATGTTTTTTTATTGCAGGTGAGGAATTTAGAGATGGAAAATCTCAGAAAAGAATATACTATGCTAAAATTTAATAATCATTCATACATTCATTCAGTTTTCTTCAACTTAGTCCCTTATTTATCAGGGGTCGCCACAGCGGAATGAATCGCCAACTATTCCGGCATATGTTTTATGCAACGGATACCTTCCAGCTGCAAAACAGTACTGGGAAACACCCATACACTGTCTCACTCACACATGCATTCATACACTACGGCTAGTTTAATTCATGCAGTTCACCTATAGCACATGTCTTGGGACTGTGGGGGAAACCGTATCACACGAAGGAAACCTTTGAGAACACAAGGAAAACATGCAAACTCCACACAGAAACGTCAACTGACTGAGCTAGGACTCAAACCAGCGACTTTCTTGCTGTGAGTCGACAGTGCTAACCACTGAGCTACCGTGCCGCCCAAATTAAATAATAAGAAACTTAATAATAACTATATTTGCTGAAATTACTGACCTTGCTCTCATCTGTTGTAGCTTGTCTGTGTCTGCCAGGGCTGGGAGGAACAGATAGACGCTTTCTGCCTTTCTCTTGCTGGAACAGTTCTTGAAGTCTGAAGATGATAAAAAACAGTTCTGCTGTTATGAGACTGCCTCTACTGCCTTCATTCTTATGGCTGTATGAATCCAGTTCTCACCTGTTGTTCCAAGACTGCAGGGTTTCACACAAGCCCTGTTTTTTGACCACCACTGACTCCAGAACAGCCTGTAGTTGTTGTGAAGAGTCAATCACGCTAGTCTGCAGACGCATTTGTAACTTCTCTATCCAGCCCCGAAGCTCTGATTCCTCCATCTAAGACAGAAAAAAAAAGTTTTAAGTAACTGGAAACTGGGCAATGCTTTGGATTAAACATGTTTACACAGATAAAGTCCTGTAAAGAATATTACATCTTTCTGTGCAAACATGTCCTCCATTTTTTCCTCCCTGGTCTTGCTGAATGTGTCCGTTTTTAAGGAGGTAAGACGGTCATCTATAGCCAAGTACACCTGAGCCACCCTACAAAACAATAGACAATCTATAAATTTAGCTGGCATCTGGAGGAACTAGATGAGAGAATATGCAGCAGGATATTTTACTTCTGGGAGAAGTCTTTCAGATCCTGCTGCAAGCTGGATTTCGATGGCCCCTGGTTCCTGATGATGATCTTCGGTGGAGGCAGACAAATCTCTAGCAGCCTCACTGGGATGTAGCTACAGATGACAGAAGATCAGGAATACATTCAGAATACATCCTGCATATTCAAACAAATTATATTAATATAGATGCAGACCTGAAGGATGCCACCATCTGGTTGTAGGAGAAGTACTGGTGATAATCTTTATGGATAGAGTGGCCACAAGGTTCAGCGTTAGCCCGACGGGTGTACTGATGACCATAGAAACGGAGCTCAAGGTACTTGGCGAAGGACATGGACCAAGAGTCATTAGACAAAGGGACCACGGGAGTCACCTGAAACGAAACAGGTATCACATAAGTCATACAGTGTTTTTTAATCTTGTTCTGTTTCCAATCCAAACGCTTTTACCTGTTTGCAGATACGGCACCATGAGTAGTTGAGGATTGTGTGCTGATATCCAGGTACAGGCGAGTCCAGCTCTTTTAGTACAATCTGGACGCAGCCTTTACCGTGCACAAAGCGCCGGATGTGGTGAACCATGGGGGTCTCACAGTACATGCTGGGGCACTGGTAAGATGGTCTGAAATCACACACATAAAAAAAAATCATAATGAATCACATATATTATGATGACAAATCAAGAGCAAATTCCTGTAATACCAGAAACTATCAAGAATTGACTTTATGCACATTTTCTTGGAAAAGGGAAACTATCTTAATATCTAAATTGGTATAATACGTCACCTAAAACAGTATCTCTCCAGAAACACACCAAGAGTCAAGTCATTCTTTCCATAAAACTCCATTGTAACAATCCTGTAAATAAACATAGCAAGTAATAATAATCATATTAATAAAAATGAGCTTTTTTGTTTGCATATTTAGGATATAGTCATTAGTATCAATCTGTCATGTTAATTAAACA
The DNA here is from genome assembly GCF_903798145.1 of Danio aesculapii. Classification (NCBI taxonomy): domain Eukaryota; kingdom Metazoa; phylum Chordata; class Actinopteri; order Cypriniformes; family Danionidae; genus Danio; species Danio aesculapii. Next base: position 33,176,356 of record NC_079443.1, on the reverse strand, counting down.
GTTAAGACGTTATTTTGATGGTCCCTATTGCACATTTTGTTGACTAAAAGTTTTATTGTAACTGCATGCCACTTCTCATTTTAGTATATGTAGACTGTCTGCTTAATATCTGTTGATACTGCTCCTTCAACAAACATTTAACAGACTATAAGAAACTTTGCAAGTACATGTCAACTTACACCAAGCCCAATTTAGCAGTCTACTTATAATCTACTGAAAATTAGTTGGCATGTAGATGCAGTGTAACTTAAATTCTACAAAATGCATTAAAGGGACCATTTAAATAAAGTGATGCCATTAAATATGATGGTCATGCAAATGTAATGGGACTTTACCAGGGACTGACGCAGGGGTTTGGGGCATTATTAGACTGTGCTGAAGAGCTACTGAACAGCACACAGAGCCTCTGATGGTTGATTGGATTTAAACAGTCCAACTGAAACATAAAAACAATTAATTGTAGTAAAAAAGTATTTCAATAAACAGATGGTAAGTTTTGCATGCAACTATGTTAAAGAATGCTATTTGCAACCCATGTTTAACATTTAATGACAAAAGTAAACCATAGAAATCAGAGTTCTACACTGGAAGATTTCAGGTCCTGTTGTGTATATTGATAATGAACAGTGCCTCATGCTGATCAGAATGTAAATAGGCAAGGCATGTTTATTTATATAGCATATTTCATACATAATGGTAATTTAAAGTGCTTTACATAAACAAGAAAATAAAATGATTAAAAGAATTAAAAATGACAAACAGATTAAAATGTGTTAAACAGGTTATAAAAGATTGAAAAGGAAAAGAAAGGCTTAATAGTGCGATCTGTTGGACATAGCACAGTGCTGATTCAGTAAAGGCACAGCTAAACAGATGTGTTTTCAGTCTTGATTTGAACCTGCCTAATGTTGGAGCACATCTGATCATTATTGGAAGCTGATTCCAGCAGCGGGGAGCATAATAGCTGAAGGCAGATTTACCCTGCTTTGAATAAGCTCTTGGAATTTCTAATTTACTTGATCCTAATGATCTGAGTGATCTGTTAGCTTTGCATTCAGTGAGCATATCTGTATTGTATTGAGGTCCTAGGCCATTTAGTGATTTATAGTCAAGTAATAATACTTTAAAATCTATTCTCTGAATGTAACTGGGAGCCAGTGTAAAGATCTGAGGACAGGTGTGATGTGTAAGTCACAAATAAGCATATTAGCACAGATGAAAGCCTCACCTTAGTAGACCAGGTCATGTCGATCGCTCCTGCACCCTTATCTTCTTCACTATCTGCCTTTATTGGCGCCTTTGGGGGAGGGGCTTCACGAAATTGAGTTCCCTCTCTTTGCCGGATACGTCCTCCTTGTGCACGGTAGTCAGCCAACATGCGTGCCAGCTGCTGACTGCAGCCTACCTGTTCTGATATTCGGGCACTAGTGAGTTTGTGACAGGGCAAGATCTGGATGGCTCTCTGGTGTGAAACAGAACCATTGGTCAGACTGCCAGAACTCGGGCTGGACTCTTTCAGCAGCTGCCTCTTGCGGCGTCCATCCAGTTCTTTTGAGTCCTTATTCAGCAGAGGTGACAGGTAAACCTGTTCAGGGAAATAATCCCGGCTAGGACACCGCAGTCCAGCCGGCGTAAGCAAGAACGGCTCTCGAAAGGTAATAAAGGGTGAAATGCACAGTATAATGTCTTTTAGCTCCTGTTTGAATAAAGCGGAGATGGATTTGAGGCGGTCATCTGAAGACGCTACATGCTCTGTCACAAACAGGCCTGTGTCATCCTGTAGGGGGTCTCTGAAGAGCCGTGTTGGGGGAAGCGAGGTCTCAGAGCTTATGCTGTCTTGACGGACCAGAGTCTCCTCCAGATCTTTGTTCTTCTCCCCCTCGCCTGACCCCTTGGCCACTTCCTGTGACATATCTTTCACGTCTGATATCAGGAAAGGTGGTGACATCGGCTGAGGAAGGGTGGAAGAGAAGGAGGAGAGTGGTGTGGAGGTCTTTATGTTTTCTTCCTCCCCTCCAGAGAAGGAAGTAATTGAAGCATTTTTATTTATTCTGGGGCTTTCTCCATCTTTATAAGAAGATTCAGAGGTGGAAGGCTCTCGACTGTGGGCTTTGATAGCGGATGTAAATCCTGTCTCAAAGTCATCTCCTGAAACAAGTGTGAGATTATCATCTCCCAGTGTAGACCCATCATTGTCTTGGCTCTCCCGTTCCCCACCAGTTTCATCTTCTTCCCGTAAAGTGGTGCTTTCCAGCAGACATGGAAAAGAAGAACTCTCAGCCAGACTGGGAGGCATAGCGAACTCATCCATGAGGAAAGAGATCTCTAGCTGTGAGTGGTATGCCACACACACCATAAAAATGATGATCTCTTTCACCCGTGCCAGCTCATACTCGGAGGCTCCGCGGAGCTTGATAGTGCAGCCCAGCTGAGGAGGACAGCCCTCAAAAAACATCAGGGTTTTCACTTCATCTGTTAACAGAAAGGATCAATGACAAATAAAGTTAATTTGAAGGAAATCATATCAGTTCCATAATAGCATAACTCTCCCTAAAGGGACAGTACCTTAAACATCAAAAATGGCTTTCAATTGCTCTGAATGTAGCTTATTGTTTTTTTCAGTCTCAAAATTCCAGTAGCCAGTGACTTGCATTTTATAAATCAATACGTTTTCAGATATTATACACCATCTGGGTAAACTTTCTTTTTGAGAATTGAATTTAGCCATCGTAACATCAATGTACAGTGAGAAGAAAATAGATATTAATATTCAAGTCATTTAAAGAGTATAGTTATTAAATTAAATGATCAGTCTTACATGTTAAATGAAAGAAATGTGCATGTAAAAATACCTTTAAAAGCTTGCACAATGACTAGAGCTGACTAATAGCATCCCTAAATTGCACAGCTTTTCAGAAAAATGTAAAAAAAAAAAGAAAAAATGTGTAAATTGGTGTCATAGATACAAAATAAAGACTCACTATTTGGTAGCTGGAAGGAATGCAAATAAAACTTGTGGCAGGTACCCAGACGAGGTTTTGTAAGAAGCTGATCCATTGAAATGACTAAATCTCCCTGAGTCATTCGACTCACACGGTCCAGTACTTGCTGTGGTGATTAAAGAGAGATTTTTTTAAGGCCAGAATAACACTTAACAACTCTGACTACAGCATTATAAATGTTCAAATATGTAGAGAATGCTTTAAAATAGTGAAACGATACTTACAGGTTTGACATTAATCACAATGGCAATGCCATGCTCTAGTAGCATGTCCTGAGCAATTCGCGATACAGTCTTCTCCACCAGCACTAGGTTTGGTCGGACATCAACAATCCTCTGAACATAGTTCTTAAGAAACTCACGCTCCTGAAAACAGCAAATTGTAAATTAAACTATTTCTAAGATATTAGAAAATATTAGTAAAAATTACAAATATGTAAGGGTTAATGGAAGTTACCTGTAAAACAATTGGGTCAATGCAAGTAAACTTGGTCTCCTCTCTATATAGATACTCAATGGAGCATTTGAGTAGAAGAATCTTGGGGTTTTTGATGTAAGAGTTCATCTGATGAGAAAGTCCCAGCACCATTAGCACAAATATCCCCTGACCTCCTTTGTGGCATAACGTTCAATCAATACAAACCTTTTTGTGTGCGATATTCTTTGTGCAAACAAAGCCATTCACTACAGCAGAGTCAAACTTCTTTCCTCCTGGAATCTATAGAACACAGTCCAAGATATAATAAATGTGTCTAATAAACGTGATTCATCGGTTTTGCTTCCACTGCTGTCTTTACCTTCTTGATGTGGACAAACTGACGGATGTCCATGTCATCGTCACAGCTGCGCACATCCGGTCGCACTGTCTGCACCACCTGCCTCACCACAGGTACAATGATGTCACGCCACGACAGAGACAATGATTCACTGTACAGCAGCTGCTGCAGCAGCGCCATCATGTGGCTGTGATTAGCTGACCTAAGGAGGAAGCATTAATCATCATGTACTACTGAAATCTCCTGAAATCATTTACACCTACTTTATATGTAATGCTTTTATAATCATACTTTAACACTAGATTATATTTAGAGTATTTCAGATGTTTGTAAAAGTATACCAATGAACTTATTAAGCAGACATGTAATTAAAACACGTGATTCAAATACTAATATCATTACTGAATTGTTCTACAACACTTTCTTTGCTGCTTCTAACTGTAAATGAATAGATGTAGCCAACCTAAACACAAGTTATTCATTAAAAGTCTTACAGCAAGCGCTCCATCGCTTTCTTTTCCCCATTCTCTTCCCGCAGCTGGTCCAGAGAGCTGTGATGCCAGCCAAGAGGAGTGAAGAGCATTTCTTTAGCTTTCTCCTCAACCCTCCGGTTGAACAGAGACTCTACAATGAAGAAGTCATCAGCATAGGTACAGTAAGATAATAGTTCAAATACACTGTTTATGAAAGAAAATGAAACTCATCAAGGATGTATTAAATTACAAGGAAAATACAGTAGATGTTTCTGATTAAAACGCACAACAATACTTTTCTTTAATGCTGCGGTGCAGGTCTTAAGCCTTTTAAGCAGTCAGTTTATGAGGATAATTAGGTGGAGTTTCATGTCATGGTTTTTGTTGCACTTCCATAGTACATGCAAGGAATGTTTGAGAGACTTCATGATCAAATGGTTCCCACAACACCTCAATCACATATTCCTATTATTCTTTATAATCATTTATCTTTAGGTACTTTTTAATCATACTACATTTGTGTTTACACTTCAGATTCATATTCGCAATTCAAATGAAAATATTTTAACAAACTATAACAAAGTAAGCACTTACCTTTAATGAATGCATCACTGATGGATATATGCTGACCTCCATCTTCGGAGAGCAAGACTTCCACTGATGTAGACAGAGAGAGCGCATGTGAGACAGGACAGTCATGTGCAGACATCGAATAGAAAATGGACGCTATGAATTTAGAAGAGTAAATGTTGCCAAAAAGCCATGCCACAGTCTAACTATATGAAAATGAGTTCAATATTCTTTTAAGGAAGTGGAAGTCAAGGGCTGCTGCTTTGTAACTGTGAGGAACGTGTGTGACGTAGCCACAAGCCATGCTTTAGAGGTAGTATGACAAACTGGAAATGTATTAATATGAAATGATGGGAAGGGAAATCATGTGAGGCTGAGTAGGAATAAATTAGACATGCTGGACTGCATGCTATAGTTGGAGCTGTTACTTCAATTGTTAATGATAGTTTTGGAATATTATTGAGTGGTGAGTCTCAAATCAGCAAGACAATGGCTCTGTTTCAAACCCTAGTGAGCTTCCTAAAAAGACAGAGTTTAAACACCAGCATGCACCTGATATAAAGCCTGCTCTAAAAATAAAGTAGTGAAGTTATGCAAAATCTACTAAGATGCCTCAATCTAAGGCGAATGGTGTATGCTTTTTTATTTAGCACCTATTAAGAATTTGAGTGAACCCAAAATGTGTTAAATGGGATTACAACTGTCCTCATGTCAGGGTGCACCTGTTAATGTGTTTATGCATCATCCAGTAAGATGGATTGATAGGTTTGCTCTGATGGTCATCATTACCATTTTGCCTGGTAAATTATATACACTTAATAATGTATAATACAGTTAAGGTGTCATCTGAAAGGCATTCTTGCAATACTTACAATACATATGCAATACAATGCAATACATACAATACATACAATATTTTAAGATGAATAGTCAAGCTTTGGTTCTTAACTGTGATACCTAACATATGTGCCCAGTCAAATATTAAGACATCAAGGCTTTTCAGGCAAAACCTCTCCCTTTATGAATTGTAATACCGCCCAGTTCATTTGGAGTTTTTGCCTATATCAAACTGGTCCAGAATTTACTAACAAAATCTCCTTATTCGTACAATGGTGTATATGCACACAGACTTTTAATTTTCAGCCAGCCAGCCCCAGGGCTTCAGTCTTTTCATGATAAAAATGGCCACTTTAAGGTCTGATTTCTTTAAAAATCAGTAATCTTCTCTTCCTGATTGATATACGATATAAAGCGGGTCTCAGACCGGACAAGAAGCACTGAATTAAATTCCATTTTCCCTTGCCATGTCTATAAAAAATGACAATTTATTTACCCCAGCATTTTCAATGGAGTTTTCCGACACAATCTTTCATCTTGTTTTACACTTGAACAACTAAATGAATGCTTAAGCAGGGTTTCTGTCGGCTTTTCTGGGTCACATTTAAGACTTTTTAAGACCATTATGAATAAAATCTTTGACTTATACAGAGCTAAACATTAAGGATTTTTTGAATGGGCTGGTTACTTTCGTAAATAGTATTTGTATTAATGGAAGATCATGTAAAGGGATGTCCTACTTTAGTTTTCTTTCTCTGATTAGGGAATTTAATTTGGAGAGTTTGCTGTAAAATGTTTAACAGCTGTTGTGAATTGTATCTCTTTGCAATATAGTTTTAAGATAGATTATTGGTGATTATGTGTCAGCCCTATAGGGCAGCTTAACCTAGACATAGGAAAATTAAGACCTGTTAAAATAAAGACCTACAACCCAATATTTCTGTGAATTTAAGACTTTTTAAGCCCTAAAAGTTTTTGAAATTTACGACATTTTAGGACTTTTTAAGACTTTGTGGACACCCTGTTAAATCTATTGAACTGAATGTATTTTAATGACATTACAACATCTATGCTGTAAAAGAAACATTATGAAATTGAAAATAGTCACATTAAACATTCACCGGAAGTTTATCATTGGCTGAAAAACACTAGCTGTGCATATTCCCCATTGCTCTTGTTGTAGTCTACATTTGAGCATGACTGCCTTATTCATATATGATTCAACAAAATAAACTTAAAAAATTGAAAAAAAAGTCACTGTGTTACCAGTGACAATTCTTTGCTATTTGGATTTTCTCTTACAATGTAGCTGCCTATGTAGGGTTTGGAACAGAGCCAGTGAGTTAGTGCTGCTTTTGAAGCAGATAGAGGCAAACCAGGATGGCCAATGGGCCTCTCCGCCTCTCCTCACTTGGTGCATGGATGTCGGTTTCTGGGGTGAACGGGTCATGGGGCTCCATACTTTTTTGCTCCGCTGGGTAGGGAGGCACATGGGGGTACTTGGCCTGCTTCTTGATGTGAAAATTGACGTTGTCCTGCTCCATGTTTAGACTGATAGAGGCGGCCGAGTCACTGTCCACTGCAGAGTGGAAACTGCTGACGGATGTTCTTTTGCTGGGGCTGGACGAGCCTGGAAAATTGAGAGAATAGACACACCAAGTTGGTAAGGGCAAGATGAACTGACTGCTACAGGACTGCTACGTTCAGTCATGGGTAGGCCCACACGGAATCTGTGCGTGCAGAAATCCACAGATTTTTATCCCTTCATTGAGTCTATTTATTTACTTGTGTAAATGTCTGTAAATGTATATTTATTCAATTTTTTATTATTTTCAGTAATATTATTGACTAATATGAAAATGTTCATATGATTTATTTACAATACAGTTATTAAAGTAATATTTTCTGTATTTTAGTAGATATGAGAGACTTGCTTTGTTTGCCAAATAAGTGGATCTAATTGGATTTGCATTGTAAACATTAAATAAATAAATAATTGTAAACGTTTAAAAAGTAGTATTATTTTTATTTAATATTTTAAGTTTTTAGTTATGATACTCCCAAAATTCATTCCACATAAATCAGCAGTTCTTTTACAAAATTCTGCGCAGAAATAGCAAAAAATGTCCGCATATTCTGTCTGGCCCTAGTCATGGGATGCTTACTTGGTGTGACATAGTCATTTTCATCTGCTAGCTGCTCAGTGTCACTGTCATCAAACTTGATGTCTTTAAACCATGAAGGTTCGGAGTGTCCCTCCAGAGAATTAACACTGTCACTGTCTGGAGAAGGAGTTTCGGAGAACTCTGTGCTCTAAAAGTCAACAAAACACATGATGGTGACTGCTGAAATCAAACCAGTACTGTTTTATTTATATAGTGCTTATATAGACATATTAGCATGATAAAAGTGATGATTTTCAGATAGCATGTTACTCAGTAAGTACTGCTACATTAAAGTCATATAATTAAACAATGGATTTGACATAACAACAATGGGCACATATTCAAACAACCCATGGAATATTTATTCTTACCTGGAGGGGGCGATAAAGGGCATACTCATCACGGAAGATCTGATCATGATGGGTTACACAGTCAAGCCAGCGGCCATCTACCAAAGCCTGTCCTATAGCTATGGCCTGAGCCCTGTATCAGAATAACAAAATAAACAATACACAAAAAAGGCTGTAAATGCTGTCAAATTCATATTTCAATATCTAACCACACTTGAGGTTGTTCATTCATTCATTTTCTTTTCGGCTTAGTCCCTTTATTAATCAGCATATGCTATTACGCAGCGGATGCCCTTCCAGCCACAATCCAGCACTGGGAAACACCCATACATTGTTATTCACGCACATACACTACGGCCAATTTAGCTTATTCAATTCACCTATATACCGCATGTCTTTGGACTGTGGGGGAACCGGACAGATTTTGGTGATTCTTACAAATCCAATTTCGGTGATTCTTACCTAGTGGAAATAGTGCCATTTCTCAAGAGCCAGTTGACCAACTCTTTACCCACAATGCAGTTAGGGTAAGTGCGCAGCCAGTACCGATGGTCCTGAAACTCCATCCCAGTAGTGTTGTGGCAAATCTTCTTCCATATATCTTTAAGTTGAAAAGAATCCTGCAAAATAATCAGCTATTATAAATTACAATTCAAAAATCAAGGAAATATTTGAGAAGAGGGAACATTTCATACTAGAAGGATCTTTCGCTCTTCTTCGCTGTGGTCCGTCTTGGGTAGAGCTCGGCTGTTCTGTGGGCTAACCGAACTCTCATAGGCAGGAACCATGGATGAGCCAGAACGGTCCAAAGACAAATTGGTCACACTAGCTGACCTTATTGGAAAAAAAAAATTGCAATGGATTGTATTTATAGGCTATAAAGGGAAGAATGAGTAAAAAAGAAATCGAAAATATAACATAATCACCTCCTCCTGGCTGGTGACTTTCCAATATCCTCTTGGACCACTGTTAGTCTGGAATTGAGACCGCTGTTCTGAGATTCCTGATGACTAGCAGATCACAAACAAATAACCTCAGCAACAGCTTAATCATTTCCCCTTGAAAAGCTCCAGCTAAAATGCTCATACTCAAGCATGAAACAGCCACACTCAAGAACAGCAGCATGTCTTCACTAGGAGGTCATGCAAAACAAAAAGTAACACTAAAACTCACTTCTTCCTCATCCCAATGGAATTTTTTCTATGCGTGGAGAGAGAAAGAAGAAAAGATGAACATTGAGACAGATCCACAACACATGAGAAGAAAGAGCCAGCTGACTGAGTAAAGGCAAGCAGAAGGAGTTGAAGTTAATTGCATCATAATAGTCCTGTGACTAGGTTTTATTTCTTTACTGTAATTTGTTATGTCAGATGGAAATTCCCTCATGAATGCAACAAAAAAATAAACGGAATGATGTCCCATTAGATCAAAAAGCAGTCGGGGATTGGAAGTAACATGATCCATAAAGATTAAACATTGACTACAGCAAAAGCTAGATAATGCTTAGAACTTTATCTGAACTTGGTATTTTATGAATTGAAATGTTTGTGTCCACCCTGTAAAAAACAAGAACTTATTTCTGCTTTGAACACAATGGATGCAGCGGAAATTGCATAAATCTGTACTATATAGTATGCTAAAAACAGTATATAGAAATAAAAAAACTGTAGGCGAGAAGTACCCGGATGACCTACTACTTCCGGTGAAAACGGTGATGTCCCATGTAAGGACATCACCGTTTTCAAGGTTTGGAAAAGTGAAGGTTTTTAAACTGTCAAAATTTTCCTAAGGTATGTGTACGATTTTTTATTTACGTGTTTTTTTAGTTTTTTTTAGGACAACAGTATCGCCAGCAGAAAAGTAAAAGAAAGTAAAGAAATCTGTGTTTTTGGAACTAATGAAGACAGCACAAGTCAATAATTCATTTGAATTATTTAGCTGGACATGTTTACTGTTACAAAATATTTTAAATGTTTTCAAAGGGGAAAAAGTTTTTGTTTTTTACCCAGACATTTAAAAAGAATATATTTTAGAGCCGTAACCACAATACTGTGAAACCGTGATGTTTTTATCCAAGGTTATCATACCATCAGAATCTTATACCGGCCCATGACCATGCCTAGGTATATGCAAATGGACTTTAAGACGTTTAAGATCTGATTTCTTAAAAATCAGGGATCTTCACCGCCTGATTGATATATACGATATAAAGTGAGTATCAGACCGGATAAGAAGCGCTGCATTAAATTCCATTTTTCTGTGCCATGTCTTTAAATTGGAAATTTATTTTACTGTATTTTCAATGGAGTTTTTTGCACTAGCCTGTTACTACTGACGGGGCTTGCGTTTACATGGCCTTTCATCACATTTTACACATGAACAACTAAATGAATGTTTAAGTCTATTTAACTGATTGTATTTTACTTGCATTACAGCATCAATGCTGTAAAAGGAGCCTTATGAAATTAAAAATAGTAACATAAACCTTTCACCGGAGGTTTATCAATGGCTGAAAAACACTAAAAGCAAACACTAAAAGCTGGGCATACAACCCATTTCTGTATGAAATTAAACAAAGCATCTGAACTGAAACTGAATGAACTGAAAACAAAGGCTCTATTTTCTTACTTAGGATAATATAATGTATTAATTATTTTCTTATGAATTGTTTACTTCATTTACTCATCTGGATTACTGTAACTCTCTCTATTATGGCATTTCTCAGTCTTCTCACTTCCATCTGCAGCTAGTGAAAAATGCAGCTGCTAGACTACTCTCTGGCACCCGCAAGTATGAGTCAGTAGCTCATATTTTATGACAGGATACCCAATAAATATAGCTTCATATCCAGCTACGGCTTCATATTAGACAATCCCCTCTATTTCTGTTTTTAAGTTTGCTTTAAAGACCTATGTATTTTCTCTTGCTTTTAATGATTCCTGATCATTGATTATATTACTGATGCTTTTATTGATTAATCTGATAGTCTCGTTTACTTTTATTCTTTATTTCTGATCTTTTATCACTATGTACAGCAGTGTTTAACTTTGGTTGTTTTTAAATGTACTTTATAAATAAATAGTGTATTGTATCTATCGTATTGTATTTAGTCCAGATTAGGACTTTGTCAATTGTCATTTGCGTTTTAGGTTTAGATGAGATGTAGAAGAAAAGCAGAGACTTGACTTTGGAGGGTCATCCTCTCACAATCCTCATGTGAAAGAGATAAACAGAAAGAGCAATGTTTATGGTAAGAAAGCAGAGTTAATAAGAAACACCATAAGGAAAAGATAAAGTGAGCAGGAACAATGGAAAAGCCCTTTGTGCCCCATGCATTTCTGATTTTGCATTTTCACCTTTGCCAGGCCAAGTCCTCTTCCAGGAAGATATTGCGGCTGGCTTTGCGACCTCCTACAGGTGTGCGTGGTTCAGTGGGCTCCAGAACACAGACAGAGCAAGGTGAGTCCGACAAAGCACTGAGATCTTCTCCAATGGAGCTTGAGTCCGTTGAGTGAGCATAGCTTAATGCTATCTTACGACAGTATGTACAAGCCCTTAAATCACCTGCAGTATGGGGAGGGAGCCAAAAGAAACAGATTTGAGATGTCAGATAACATCACGGATAACAATGAGGTTCTCATTACATTCTTAAAACAAAATTTAGCTTTACAGTTTTAGAAATTACAGGCTTGGGACTATTTCTTGGGGCTGTCAAAAGAAAGAGTGAAATAATATCAAAAATGTTTAAAGTTTGTACAATTAAAAGAATATTTAGTTAATTAATTGTTTAAATATGATTTAACTACATATACATTTAATAATTTACATTTAATAATAATAATAATAATTTTCCTATGAAATTTACCACCGACCACCCTGAAACACTGTTTTGGACCCTATTTGAACACACAAGGACTAGTGTACCCTGACAAAAATCTGTGGTTAAATGTTTGGGGTACAAAACCAACTTGAATATATGAACAACTTAAGTAAGATTTTAAAAAAATCAATCTGACTCAATGTTTAATTCTGAACAGTTCACTTTTACAACATAAAATATCTTTTAAAAAAATCTTGAAATGTTAAGAAAATAAGCAAATTCAGCTTCTAAAGTTCAAAATAGGGCCAGTGCTAGAGAGCACATTACACCTAGTGTGGAAAACTGCACTGGCTTCTTGTCAGTTTTCATATTGTTTTTAAAATTTGTCTTTAAAGGGTCTAACACATCAATATTTGTCTGAGGTTTTAATCCCAAGCTTTATGCTCTTCGTATGTTTTTTTTTAACTGTTCAGTCAATTTGGCTAAAATTTATAGATGATCTGGCATTTTTCTCATTGGCACCTAAAAGTGGAATTCTCTGCCCTCTGAGATTAGAAATGCAGAATCCCTGAGTGTTTTTAAATAGTTGATTAAAGCTTACTATTTTAGGGAAATTTGTATGATTTTATAAATTTTTATTTATTATCTTGGCTTTGCTTTTATGGACTAGTTTTTATGTATTTATCTTTGTGTGTCTTTTTTAGCTATATACTTTTCACATGTATTGAAAGTGCTTTGAGATGCTACTTTTAAAGGTGTTATATAAAATAAAGTTTAATAACATTATTATTATTATTATAAAAGTACAGGTTCCTCCTAAGTAGTTAAAAAGCACAGATCCAAATTCTTACCTTCCTCAGAATCACAGCGGTTAGTTCACAAAATTCAAAAGTCCCACTACAACCCATTAAATCAAAAGTCAAACAGGTCAAACCACCGCACTGCAAACACACGCAGCATGCTGAAGGTGGTCTTACTCTTAATCTGATACAGATGCTTGTCTTCTTTTTTGAAAGCCTCTTTAAAGAGATGGCGATCAGAAAGAGACCCTCGCTCCCCACAGCATCACTTCAACAACACTCACCCGTGTAGCCCATGAACTTGCCAGGGATTTCCTGGTTGCAGCATCGGCTGCAGAATATTTGTCCACATAGTCGACAATGGTGACGGCGTCGGAAGGTTGTGAATTTCTCATTACAGTCATAGCACTCCTTACACTGGCTATCTGGCATCCAGTACTGTTTCAGGTCACTGTCCTACAACAGAATGCCAACAATTATATCTAACTGTAACATAAAAAAGACACCACTGCTGTCTGGTTTCCATTCACATTTGAGTCGTTTATATAAAAAACAAAAAACTATGACTAGCATGAACATGGGATTTTGTGAAATGTTTTATATGCTATATACCATGGAATACGCTAATCGTTAACACATAGAAATTAACTGCATTTTTTAATTGCATTAACTTATTTGAGGTCTATTTTTTTACAACAATCGTTTAAGGGTTTTACATAAATATAATTAAAAACATACATACATATAAAAAGAAATAGGTGTACAACATTAAAGACTTGGTAGGAAACACTCACTGCTATGATTGGATACTAATAGCTGTGAATATTACAATAATAGATGGATGCTGCTGTGACGTATGCTTTAAACAACATGGGTAATTTTGGTAACAGTCGGATCAGGTACAGCAACATGTCAGTATGATTAAGTAATTTATCCTCTTGTTTTCAGACTTGGAAAATGGCTGTGTTCAATTGTGTCTAGGTTAAAGGGATAGTTCACCCAAAAAATGTATTAACCCACTACTTACACTCAAGTGGTTTTAATCCTCCATGAGTTTCATTTGTCAGTATAACACAAAAGAAGGTATTTTGAAAAAAATGCTGAAACCATTGACTTCCATAGAAGGAAAAACAAATACCATGGCATTAAATGTTACCAACGTTTTTTCAAAATATCTTCTTTTAGTGTTTAGTAAAAGAAAGAAACTCAGAAAAGATTAAAACAAGTAAAGGGTGAGTAAATGATGACAGAATTTTCATTTTTGGGTGAACCATCCCTTTAAAAACAATTCAGCAGTAAAATAAAGCAAACAAACAAAACATCTTACTGAATCTATCTAATACATTGTCCCTAATGTTGCGCTGTGTCTAAGCTGTTTTTTAGATTAATAAGGAATTTTTGAGTTCTGAAACTTTAAAGAAGTTTTTAATAGGACAATGACCTCTTATATAATCAAATGATCAATGAAATTTCAAAATTCATGAGCAAGTTTGCAATCTGTGGTGATTTTCCAAATGAGTTCACAGAAAATCAATACCTGACTTTTCCCTTCCATAATCTCTTTGAGCCTCTTGAGGGCTGTGCGAAGCTGGACAGCTGTTCTGGGATCGTGGCTTCCCAGAGGAGCTTCTGATTTCCGTCGACCCTCTATAAACACAAGGAAAAGTACAAAATAAAATGTTAAGCCTATATTTTAAACCACAATGAGCAGGTGAAAACACCACATGCTCATTCAAAACCAAAACATGTCAGCCACTTTAAATCAGCAAAGGATTCTTTTGTGGGATTATGAATCTCATAAACAGACTATGAATGAAAGGAAGCACATGAAATTACTAAGACCAGTGACTAAAGTTCAGAAGCAAAAATGTGGAGTAAACAAAAAACCTTCAGGCAGTCTGTTCAGCACACTCTTTTACATGCAACAAATATGGATCATTTAAAACTATGCGCTGCGAAAATCATTTTTTACAGTAAAATCATGTTTTACAGTAATTTGTCTAAACACTGGTAAAATGAGAAATTTATTTGAGAGTAAGATTCTAAGATTTTTTATTTTCAGAATAACAAGTTTACCTGGACTTACCAAATGTAGTTATTTTTTTCATTTTTTACAAAAATTACAAAATAAAAAAAACTTAATAATAAATAACTAAGTGTACATTTTGTGAGGTTTATCAGAAAAAGCTGTTGGTCAGTGTGGTAAACAAAATTAAGGAATTACTCTCTAAAACAAGTCTGAGCATAGTGGTTTCTAATTTAAATGTCTCTTATTTACAATATTCATCAAAACAAGACAAAATGCTAATAAAAAGATTTTCATGCAGTATACACACAAACTTTAACTCAAAACTGATGGATTCAAGCAAATTATTAATAACAAGGCTTTATGAAACTGACTTCACACATGAAATAAAACAAAGAATTCTCACCTTCCCACTCCGCTGTGAACAAAGAAGAACATACAACTTTAGCCTAAAGGATTTCTCCAAATCTAATCATTTATCGCCGTTGAATGAAACAGACAACTAAACAAAATATACAGCTAAACGTGTTCTGTGAAGCTAAATATCAAAAATATCATCATTGCATCCAAAAAAGAAGTGATGAATCACAATAATTGTAGAGTATTAACTCTAAATAAGAATTGTAATCAAATTCCTGAACCGCCTGAATCTTCACTCAGTAAATGTCCATGAGATTGCTATAGAGAATACGAGGACAGAGTCTAGACTTCGAATCACCATTATCTTCACTGATAAACTCAGTGAAAACCAGGCTGCAGTGAAGAGTCATCAATCAAAAAGGAACTGATAGGACTGCCCTTTCTAAATCTAGCAAGACTGTGTGTTGAGAAATTCACAACGATCGTGTTTCTCTACGGAAAAACTAATGATTTTGGTATACTCAACAGATTTCATATTTCATCCTAAAATCAAAGAATGCAGTGCAAAAACTTAAAGATCCTTTTGGACAGCCCATAAAACAATTGTGTACAAGGTACCTGAAGCAGCTGATGTTCTTCTGAGGAGTTCTGGATGTTTCCTGTGCGTTTCAGAGCCATGTATTGAATGAGAGGGACTAGACCAGTTGCGGCGCGGCCCCTGCGGTGATGATGAGGCCGATTGACTTTTCTCCGTCACTGAAGGAGGCCGTCCTTCCTCTGACCAATTCAAACCACAGAAAAAAAGCAACGTCTCAGGAAAAAGGTAAAAGAGGTCCAATGTTTGAGGTGTCTGGCTGATTTAAACTAAGAATTTGCATTGTGTTGACATTTCATCTTTTCATCATCCTTTCCCCCATTCATTAATACTTACTACAGTTTTATTCCCGTACAAAAGCTAGACTTACCAAGCTTAGCAAGCTTTTTTGCTGGTGCAATGTTTGCACCTGTTTTTTCTAAAAGGAATGAAAGGGAGAGATTAGAGAGTTCATCACTAGAAAAAGTACTTAAGATTAAGAATTTTAGACTGTAAGGATTATCATCTGTAAATCAATACATCGAGAATAATTGAATACATCAAGAAGAAATTAAATTTGAATTCCTGACACTTCTCTGTTGTACATTTTCAATTTCAATATATAGGCCAAACAATATAATTGAATGTCCAACACAAATGCAACTTCGTTATAAAATACATTAGCAAAAAAAATTATCTTCTGAACTTTTGTTAAACCAACTACACTCACTTACTTCCTTTTTCATAAGAGTTTCGCTTCTTAGAGCAGATCATTTCCTCACACTAAACTTTTCTCACCGTGTTTTATAGTGAACTTCTACTCTAATAGAGATCATCTATTCCTTTCAATGTTCTGTTGACACTACACATAAGAAACGAAAAAAACTCAAGAGTAAAGGACGTCTGCATAAAAGTGAAATGAATGGGCACAGTGTTCTAGGCACATCTCAAGCACTGTCACATGACTCTTCAATACAACTCCCTGCTCTCCATTTCTGGAATTCCCTTTAAGGCAGATTCACTCAGACACACTATCTAAAATCACAACATAACACTGGAACATTACATTTAAAAAAAATGCTAAAAATATATGATGCCTGAAATTTGTGGTTTGGTGTGTACAACTAAACTGTCAATCGTCAATACACAAAACAATGCATCCAAATAAGTGCTGTCGCGATCTGTTATTGGGGGCTACCGTCACATTATTTCATTATGCAGTATTATAGAGGGTGATGACCATGAAAACAGTGAACATTTTAATCTTTAAAAATTCAATAAATTAAATTAAAGGAATCAGGTGAAATGCAGACGAATATGTTGATTTCGGCCGTGAAAGGATTGTTTCACCTTTGTTGAAGCGGAATAGGCTGACGAAGGAGCTGTAGGCGGAGCGCAGGGGTGGTTCATCCTGCTCGGGGGTCAGGGGTTTGAAGTGTGTCAGATGGGATGGACTGGTGGGCGAAGGAGGCGGCTCCGAACTCCAGTCCATCACAGAGGACGAGGAGGAAGCCTTGTCATCGGCAGCCATGTCACTGCCCCTGCGGACAATCAAAACCAAATCATTACAAAATACACCCGTTTAAAAAATCTACATTGGATTACAGGGTATCCGCGGGGTCTTAAATAGTCTTAAATCTCAAAATCACAATTTTAGGCCTTAAAAGTTTTACATTTACTGAAATATTGTGCTGTAGGTCTTGAATTTTTTTTAAACAGGCCTTAATTTTCCTTTGTTCATGTAGTGCTAGCCAATGTAGCCAACACCCATCCAATCTTCAACAATCCATCTTAATAAAACTTAAAACTTTTTATTTAAAAAGCTCATTTTTAACAATTTACCATAATGGTTTAATTATTTTGCTTACAATAACATTTGTTTAAAAGTTCTCCATGTATTTACTGCTGAGGATACAAACCTGGACAGATGGTTGTGTATACATTTAGTTTATTATAACTTTTAAAACATTTGTTCTTTTTTTTATTATTTTAAAGATAAATAATGTAAAAAAAGTGTATGGATGCAAGTACAGCTTGCTTGTTTTTACACAATATGCTAAATATTTAGCTAAGAAAAATTCAAATATTTTAACTTTTTATTAATTAACGTACTATTGTATTATTAAATGTATTAAATTATAATAACTTTTTTGATAGGGCAAACGAAAAATCTTTTCCATTTGGGCCATTTAAAGAATTCCTTAGTGTTTAGCCATTTATGATTCTAAAATTTAATTCATAATGGTCTTAAAAATGTCTTAAAAAGTCTTAAATTAACCCACAGAAACCCTGGATTAGAGTAATTCCAGCGTTATGGATGTGACATTTGCAGTAAGGATTCAAAACATAAATTCACATAGACAGTATATGTTAACATAATATTGAAACATCTGTTTATATTTTTCAAAACAACTAACCACAGAGTTATGGGATCAAAAAATATCAATCTGTAAAAATATTTTTAGATTTTAATTGAGGAAAATAAAGATGTGTTATAGATGTGACAAAAAAAAGTCTGTCAGTTTACAGTACACAACATACTTTCTAGAAATCCTGTCAATTAAACTGCACAACCCAGTCGACACCAATAGCCTAGTGGTCAGTGCGTCGACACAGCACCGAGTGCTAACGGAGACACGAGTTCGATTCCCGCCTTGAGGTTCTTTGCCAATCCTTCCCTTATCTCTCCTCCCCACACTTTCCTATCTCTAATCTCCACTGGCCTATCAATAAAGGTGAATACCCCTTAAAAAAATGAAAATAAATCAAAAAATTAACTACACAACCCAAAAGAAATAACGCTAATCAAAATCATAAGAGTTGGCTGACCATAGAACGAAATGATTTATTTTTATTTTACATTTTTGTATTTAGGAGGAAAAAGCTTCATTATGGATGTGATATCTCTCAGTTATGGATATGTCAGATGAGAAATTGCCACTTGCCACTTTGGTAAATCAAATCTAATAGTTTGACAACACCGACAGTGACATTTTTGAGTATTTTTAAAGTATTGTAAAATACTTGCTTGCACAAAAAATGTAGAAAAGGTTTCGCTGTTTTGGTGAAACGTTATTTTTCTTCATGGCAAGCTTGAAATTTGTATAGAATTGCTCATTATATTTGATTGCTGACAATTTATTGGCATGCAGAAACAATGTTTAGGCTGTGGGTAAAACCATAATTGACAAGGCTCACTTCACTTTTAACTTCACTAATTCCATTATAATAAAAGTAATTAAAGTATGGTGGGCGTCACGGTGGCACAGTGGGTAGCACAACCTCCCCACAGCAAGAAGGGCCTCGAGCATCGGCTGGGTCAGTTGGCATTTCTGTGTAGAGTTCGCATGTTCTCCCTGTGTTCATGTGGGTTTCCTCCGGGTGCTCCGGTTTCCCCCACAAGTGCAAAGACATGCGGTATAGGCTAAGCTAAATTGTCCGTAGTGCATGTGTGTGAATGATTGTGTATGGATGTTTCCCAGTGATGGGTTGCAGCTGGAAGGGCATGAGCTGCGTAAAACATATGCTAGATAAGTTGCCGGTTCACTCCGCTGTGGTGACTCCAGATTAATAAAGGGACTAAGCGAAAAGAAAATGAATGAATGAATGAATAAAGTATGGTGTGAACAAGACAATATTTAGAGCTTTAGTGTGTGGGTGTGGTGTGTTCAAACATCTTGCTAATGAAAGTTATAACATTCTGGCACATGTATATTTATATTGAAATGTATATTTCTTATATGATTTTCACCAGAAATATAGTGTTGTATAATCTCATTGGGAAAATCTAACCATTTGTATTCAGAAAGACATCTCTTTTTTCTTTTTTGCTAAAGAACTAAACAAACACAAATGTGATTAAAACCATTGAACGATAAGAGATAGTAAAGGAGGATCAAAATGAAGTTGTGCGAAATGTTGTGCCCTCTCCAAAAACGTTTAGATGTCTGTAATTCAAAACATATTAAAGATCATTTAATATTATTTTACAATGCTTATTTTGAATGCAAAATATGGTTCCATTAAAATAATAGGGATTTTAATGTGGCTCCAAGATTTCACGGGGAAGTCAGTCTTGTGAAATATGTAACTATACAACCTCACTGCACAAGATTGATGACTGCTAAAAAGCATTTCATAATAAGATCACAAGGCAAGCTGTAGGAGAAGTTGCCCTTATGACTTCTGGACAATGTGATGCAAGTTCAAACACTCCATTAAGATTTATATGATTCCTAAATAATGTGTCCTGATCTCTGT
Source organism: Danio aesculapii (assembly GCF_903798145.1). Lineage (NCBI taxonomy): Eukaryota > Metazoa > Chordata > Actinopteri > Cypriniformes > Danionidae > Danio > Danio aesculapii. Next base: position 33,156,344 of record NC_079443.1, on the reverse strand, counting down.
TAGTAATATCACTGATACAACCAAGTAATAACCAACGAATACAGTATTTTTCGTCTATTATTCACTACCTCAGAAACGGGATCAGAAACTTAGAGTAACTATAACTGACCAAGTGATGTGGATAGAGGATAAAGGAATGATAGAAAAAGTCCGAAAAGGAAAATATAATGTCATGTGATTCCTTTAGAAATGTACTAAGGCGAAGGACTGCTCATGAATATCAATTCGTTTATGAAGATATCGCCGGTACGATTGTCCAATCATCTAACTTAACCCTTACTCCTGACCAACCCTCCTGCTTTTTTAACTGGCCACCTAACTTACGCTAACATGTCAACGTCTGTTCACTGGCCAATCAGGTAAGGATACTCGCGAACTGTCTCGCTACGTTATTAACTATGAGAACATAAGCCTTCACCATAGTAGGACACTTAAGTTCGATCCACGCTAGCATTTATTATATATATATATATGTAAAGATAATTATATAACTGTCACCAAAGGGTAACCCTATCTGTACTTTACCACGGTGAACACTACAGCAAGAGTTATGTTATGCTATTATTCTAGCAAACTCTAAACAGATCATGCGTGAAGTGGATGTGAAAACGACAAACAAGCAAATATTATTTCAAAATGAACATTACTAACACATGACAGAATTCTACAGAGCAAATACATATTGAGGTATGTCACATTTACGGAGTGATGCTGTAGACTGTTTCATCCGGGAGTGTCTCATTCATTTAATGGAATAGAGCTATTATTAATCATTTAGAAACATTCTGCTTTGTTCTCTTAGATACTACGTACAAACATAATAGATTTAATATCCGCGACTTTTTCCAAAAACATGTCAAGTATCCTGTTTCATCCATCAAAGGGCCCAGTAAAGTTAGCAAAGCTAACGTTAGCTATCTGAACTAAATACAACGTATCAGTGCATACCATGAATGTTAGACGTACCTGTGCCGTCGCTTTTTACACCATGTCTATGTCAGTCGTTCAGAGAGATGTCATTGATCCTTTGTGCACTTAACCAAAAGACATTTTCGGTTAATTCCACCCTTGTGATGTTCACTTGATCAGACCCGCTTGGTCGATAACAGAGAGCTCGAGCAGTGTTTTCATCCCTTCTCGTGATCGCAGAAGTCAGGCATAGTTAATCGATATGAAACGAGAAATAAATGTATTTCCATTTCAGGTTTTCATTTTTATGTATTATATTTAACATTTGTATGACATTTAAGTTTTTGAAGTACGATTTAGAAGTTTTTAAAGAATATATTTCACATGAAAGTGTTTATAAAATGTCTAAATTCCATGTTTTAAATGATTGTTAAATTATAACTGTCATATACTTAATTCAGTCATATTTATTAGTTTTATGGTTTTGTTTAGATTTAGAATTTGTTCAGGACAAGTGTGTAGATCACTGTAAAGTCTGTATCTGAATAAATGTACATAATATTGGGGCAGCGCAATATATCGTTTCAGCATCGACATTGCAATGTGTGCAGGGGCGGATTTAGTGATTTTGGGGCCCTAAGCAATTCCACCCATGGGGCCCAAAAGTTCTAAAATGCACCTTTTGTCCTTAAATTTATTTTTAATTGATTTATTTTGCTGTTTTTTCTTTTCTTATATCACTCAATTACTCCTTTTCTACATTTTGTCTTAATGCAAAATAATAATAACAGCATGTAAGGCATCTTCTAAAACTTTTTAAATGATTTCTTTTCTTAAAATGAATTCACAACTTAAGATTATATATAAACTATTTTGTTTTTAAAACTAAATCTTTACCTAATTTGACTGCTGGACTTCTTGATTGAGGGTGGGGGATACATCTGCGCAGATGTAATAAACATTAAACATTTATTTTTTTAGACACTCATCATACAAAATATTATGGAAAATTATACTATATATAATTTATAGATATACTTTATACTTTTAAGTATTAATTTGGGGGCCCTCAGATTTCCTAAGCGGCTGCTTATCTTGCTTATAGCTTAAATCCGCCCCTGAATGTGTGTGTCTGCAATAGTCACATCACAGGATATGCAATGTTGAGGGATTATAGTTGATCAGCACAACAATTAAGAATACATGAGATTTGTGGAGTCATTGCAAAGTATAATCATAACAGTGAATCTTTATCATTTGCTTGTGTTTTAAAGAATTTAATGCAATCAACCACAAAAATCTACAATATTTGTAACTTTAATGAAGATTTAATACAATTAATTTTTATTACAATGAAAACTACAGTGTTATTTATATATTTTTTATTCAATTTCTGTACCTGAATACAGTTTGACCCTCCAAAAACCACAAAGCACTGTTTATTTGACTTTTTTCTTTGACTTATTCTAATTCTTCTTGCTTGCAATTTGTTTAATAATTTTATAAATGATTCACACCCTTACAAAACCACCCCAATCAATCTAAATCCAAGATTTTTCCCCCAAATAGAGCTATTCAAGCCATCTGGTGAAGTTGTATTCATATCACAATATGTATCGCTGAAAAACAAAATATCGCAATGTCAGATTTTTCCGATATTGTGCGGCCTTAGGTAATATACATGCAAATAATATTGACTGCAAGTAAAGTGTCTTCTTTAATGTTTAAACTTAAACTTTTAAGAAAATTAAATCCACAGTATTGGTGAAATATTGTTATAAATGAATTCAGCAAAACACATATGTGTAGCCCATATAACCCTGAACCTTCTGATACTTATTATGTATGCTCTAAAAGAATAATTGATCATAGCTAAAATGGTTAAAAATCTTCTTGTTGACAAATGGCAATGGATAAATAGGCAACAGGGTTTTAAAGGATAGTGGTGGAAATATGTAAAATTACAATTAGCCTACTCTACAAATGGTTCTTGTTTTTATTGAGGTAAAATTGGTTTTATATTTGCACATTCAGACTACCTCCTGAATAATATAATTTTAGAAAAGTATTCTTTGGAAATGCTAAGTAGTGAAATCATATTAGCAGCCAATGAGTCAAATAGATAGTGCTAATTTTGTTTTGAAGTCATATTACATATTATTTTAGACCAAATATTCTAACTACCATGGTAAACAATATAGGGGGCATGTCACAATTTGTCACTAAATGAATGTGCGAATCCAATCTAAAACCAACTTTACCCAATAGTTTCTGGATGCAGCCTTTTTGATGCAAGCTAAGATTGCATCTCTCAACGATGCAATGTCAGACACAATGCACTCAATAGAGTGAGTGATGTCACTGTGAGGGGTAGGGTTAGGGGTGGGGTTAGGTTAGGTGAGCCTATTAAAAAACATTGGATGCAGCTCAGATTGCACTGCACCAGATCTGCATCCAGACCCCTCTCACTTTACTTCAATCTTGTTCTTGGCTATGCCTGACAAATTTGAACAATTTTTTTTTGCTTTAAAAATGTAATCAAATAGAAAACATTCTAAATAAAAGGAAATACAACAGCTGTAATTATTTTATGTATTGTTAAGATGCTTTAACAACTTGTTTATCCCATTTTAGCCAATTATAAACAAATTATGTAGTTACAATAATATAAGATGCCAAATAGAAATTAGAAATTATTTGTTAAAGGAATACATTTACATTTAGTCATTTAGCAGATGCTTTTATCCAAAGCGACTTACAAATGAGGACAAGGAAGCAATTTACACAACTATAAGAGTAGCAGGGAATAAAGTGCTATAGGCAAGTTTCAGGTGTGTAAAGTCTAAGAAGCAAAGCATTAGTAATGTCATTTTTGTTTTTGAGAGAGTACAGTTAGTGGTATAGCCAGAGAGGCAGTTACAGATTAGGAAGGAAAGTGGAGACTAAACAGTTGCGTTTTTAGTCGTTTCTTGAAGACAGCAAGTGACTCTGCTGTTCTGATGTAGTTAGGGAGTTCATTCCACCAACTGGGCAGATTGAATGCGAGAGTTCGGGAAAGTGATTTCTTCCCTCTTAGGGATGGAACCACGAGGCGATGCTCATTCACAGAACGCAACTTTCTGGAGGGTACATAAATCTGCAGAAGTGAGAGCAGATACGAAGGAGCAAAGCCAGAGGTCGCTTTGTAAGCAAACATCAGAGCTTTGAATTTGATGCGAGCAGCAACTGGCAGCCAGTGCAAACGGGTGAGTAGCGGAGTGACATGTGCTCTTTTGGGTTCATCAAAGACCACTCGTGTTGGTGCATTCTGAAGCAGCTGAAGAGGTTTGATAGAATTAGCTGGTAGCCCGGCTAGTAGAGAGTTGCAATAATCCAGTTTGGAGAGAACAAGAGCTTGAACAATGAGTTGAGCTGCATGTTCAGATAGGAAGGTTCGGACCTTTCTGATGTTATAGAGTGCGAATCTGCAAGACTGCAAGCAGTTCTAGAAATGTGGTCAGAGAAGTTTAGTTGGTCATCAATCGCTACTCCTAGGCTTTTTACCATTTTGGATGCAGTAATGGTTGCCCCATCTATCTGGATTGAAAAGTTATGGTGTAGAGTCGAGTTGACCGAAACTTCAAGCATTTCCGTTTTCGTGAGGTTAAGCTGAAGATGATGATCTTTCATCCAGTGTGAAATGTATACTTCTTTAATCATTTACTCACCATTTACTTGGTCCAAACCATTCAAAAGAAGATATTTTGAATGAAGCAGAAACGCAGAAACTTCCATAAAATATATTTTCATATATGGGTGTCAATGGTCACCAGTTTCAGTTTTCTTTAAAATGTCTTTTTTTGTGTTCAACAGAAGAATCTCATAAAGGTTTATAACATTTTGAGGGTTAGTAAATAGTGAGTAAATGTTCATTTTTGGATGAAGTATTCCTTTAATCTCAAATTAACTCAAAAGATTAATTTGCAGAATACAGTGACACCTAGTGGTTAAGATTTAGATTTTATTAACCAAATCAATAGTCCATCATATTGTTTCTAGAATTTAAATACATACTACATACTATAAATACATAAAGCATGTTTACGAATCAAATCAATTAGACAGCATTTTCAGATGTAACATATGTTCATATTTTGCCTTCTCATCTTCAAACTTCTTCCTTTCATTCCCCATGTTAACAGACCATTGATCCATCGTCTTGCAGTCTGTTCAAAGAGGTGGCAAGTGGGACCCCTTTAATAACGCAGAATATGGGCAAAAACTCCAGTCAGTGTATGCATAATTATAATTACGAAGGTGCATAAATAAATTAACATGTATAAAATGAGTAACATGGGGACAAAATGGGAAAGATTTTAGTTCTAATCTACTCACCTGTGCGCTGAAGAATCGCGGATATCTGCCTATAGCCTCCATGAGCTCCAGGTGTCTGAGCCACTGCTCCTGCCACACCTGAGCGCTGTAACGCGGCCTGCAGGTCGCTAAACGCTGGAGGATGCGCTGATTCTCTCTGGTGATGTGGAGCAATTCCAGCTGTCTTTTTTTCTGAGCCAAGACTGAAACAAAAAACATAAACGTGCAAAAAAATATTATAAACTAATTATAAGTTAATTATATAAAAATATATATTGTTGCATGTATACCTTTTCTTTACATAAATATTTTTGCAGTCAACGCCTCCGTTGGTCTGCATTATATGGGACATTTTATCTAGAAGCATTTCGTTTTCTCTTTTGATTTTGGAAACCCGTTCCTCTTCAAGCTGTTTATGAAAGACGAGAGACTGAAATCTATAAATAATTCAAATTTTGAAAAAGTATACAGTGTAAATGTCGACATCTGGTGGTCGATCAGCAATCCTACCTGGCTTTTCTTCAACTTGACAAGTAGATGGCTGTAGGTTTTCGGTGGAGTTGTGTTGATTGTGGGTTTTGCAGATTTAACCTTGAATTATTATCAATATGTTAACAGTTTATGGAATTTTCGATTAAAACTAAAACCTAAACACATTTAAAAAGCTGTAAAAACTCTGTCAGTGTATTTAAATTTAATGCATTTGATTAATAATACATATCCCTCACAAAAAATAACCCAAAAACACATCGCCTGTGATACATGTGTCCAAAAAACTGAATAAAGTAATTAATAAAAATAATAAAACAAAGTCAGACATTAGGGATTTTACCTTGTCCCTGTGCATCTCATAGCAGTTTTTGTCCCATCGGTATTGCAGATATTTGTTAACACATGGCAGAACGGGTTGGTAGGCTTGATGTTGCATTACTTGTCCTTACTGTAGCCTAAATCCACCTGCACCAGAAGTCACAATGAACAGAGATATGAGTTCAGCTTGAGTTTTGAGACAGTCATGTGCTTGTTGCCATGGCAGCCATTCAGAAAGAAAGTACAGCTTTGCTAGTCTACATTTATGAAATGATACAGGCACTGTAAATGGGACCCATTCATTCAGTTTGATGAGCATTCATTTTCCTAAATGCACCCTGCCTTCCTTTCTCCTCTTATCGAAACTTTCTTAAGAAGTTAAACCCAGCAGCTCCATTAAGAGGGCACCCTCAGCCATTTAAAGGCTGGCCTACATAGTGTCCTTGTCCGATATGAATTTTCTGTGTCCTGCAGGGCTCTGTTGTTTTAGTAGAGCGGCATGCATGGACAAAACTGGAAGTGCTTAATATACAGTGAGCCCAACTGAATTTAAGCATATTTTTAATCTTATGTAACCTTTTAAGAGGTGGCACAGATCTTGTTGTGTCCATGTGCAGGCAAAGACTAGTGTGGCGTTTTATTTTCTATCCCAAGGACGGTGAGACTGGAGATTGCTACCTTCCACTGTCTTTAAAGTGTGATTCCTTTGACACCTTGCAGAACAAAACCTAAACCAGAGACCAAGTAAGTATGATATTTCTGCATATTCATAATATATGAATAAACAGAGTATCTGCGGGGTCTAAAAAGTCTTAAAATGTCTTCAATTTCAAAAAACTAATTTTAGGCCTTCAAAAGTCTTAAATCCACTGAAATATTGTGTCCATTCAGATTTATTCATATAAACTAAATTGATTTTCAGTTGGGTCATGGTTATTTGTTACATCCCTTTTTCTTGAGTATTCCTAAAACATTGATTCAACATTATTTAAAGAAATTTGACAATTCATCATTTGTGTTTCCCAAAAGAAAGTCAGACAAGTTTAGAAACTCATTAGGGTGACTAAACTCTTAGATTTATTGATGCCCAAGGCAAATTGTTATAAACCTGAGGTCTTGTAAAGTGAAACAATCAATCTGTGTTACAAACTGGACAACATTTACAAAAATCTTACCTTTAATTTACAACCTCGTTTCTGAGCACATTTTACAATGAAGTATGAGAATGGCATGGGAATCTGGTCCGTGACTTTTTTATATAGGTTGCAGCATTCAGCATAAGCAACAGTACAGCATGTGCATCATCCATCTCATATGAATTCACGTGTTTGCTTGTACAATGCATTTATCAATTCAGGGTATCTGCAGGGTCTTAAAAAGACTTAAAATGTCTTAAATTTCAAAAATCTAATTTCAGGCCTTCATTAGTCTTAAATTCACAAATATTGTGATGTAGGTCCTAAATTATTTTAAACGGGTCTTAATTTTCCTATGTCCATGTAAAGCTATACCCAATCGGGCCAACAGCCATCCAATCACTAACAATGTATTTCAATAAAAGTTTTAAGAAAAGTTTATTTATTAACTCTCTTTACTTATTAATGTGGTTTAATTATTTTCCTAACGATAACATTTCTTTTTAATGCTGTTTTAAGGTTTTATCTTGACCATTAAAAACGTCTTTAGTGTTAAGTCTGGTGTAATTCTGAAATTTCATTCATTATGATCTTAAAATTATTTCAAAAAGGTCTTAAAAAGTCTTACATTTGACTTGATGAAACCTGTAGAATTAATTTATATATATATATATATATATATATATATATATATATATATATATATATATATATTATATATATATATATATATATATATATATATATATATAATTTACATCATTTTTTATATAAATGAACTATTTCATCTTCAAATAAATGAAGACATCATAAACTTTTTACTATGCTTTACAGAAGACACCCTCTAAAAATGCCATTCAGTGCAATAACAGTTCATATCCTATCTGGCATTTTTAGAAGAAGAATAATTTTACGACATATTAAACCACTACGTTTTATTAGCTTAAATATTATAAACTTTAGGGCGTCACTGTGATGTAGAGGGTAGCATGATCACCTAACAACAAGAAGGTCACTGGTTCGAGCCCTGGCTGGGTAAGTTGGCATTTCTGTGTGGAATTTGCATATTCTCCCCGTGTTGGGTTATCTCCGGGTGCTCCGGTTCCCCTCACAGTCCAAAGACATGCGGTATAGCTGAACTGGTTAAGCTAAATCTTTAAAATAAAAAATTGACAGAAGTGTATACGTGTTTCCCAGTGTTGGGTTGCGGCCGGAAAGGCATCCGCTGTGTAAAACATATGCTGGATAAGTTGCCGCTTTATTCCACTGAGGCGACCGCAGATTAATAAAGGGACTAAGCTGAAAAGAAAAAGAACAAATGAATAAACTTTAATGCAATAACTGGTGGTTCATTCCACTGTGGCAACCTCTGATATAGAGACTATAAAGCCGAAGGCGAATGAATGATGAATCTTATAATTTCATATTTTTAATAAGCACAGGTCAGAATAATTACATCATTTTAACTTTCAAATATATCTGTTATGATATATGATAATGGATCACAAGTGTTTCACAAGAAAACTTGGTTTGTATATAAATTCTCTTTGTTTTTGTTTAACAAATGATATTAATTTATATTTCCTCTTATTTTCCTGTTTCTTCTCCCTCAATATCACTTTTCAGTTAGTTAGTGACTTGACCATTCTGAAACTGACATAGTTTGCTTTCTTTATGTTGTATAAAGAGTAAGAAAATGTGCGATTTAATATAATGCCTTTATAGTAATGGAGTCGACAACCTGACAACAGTTGCTTAGCTACTTGTGTGCCTCTGTTGTACCACTGCGGTTCATGTAAACATAACCTCTACTGAACCGTACTCAGTATGTCACTCCAAGCAGAAGTGATTATGTTTATATAATGATTAAAAAAGTGCAAATCGTTCTCTTGACTTTTAGTTTAGATAGCAGTGAGTCATCCTGGCCTTTTCTTCAGAAATGTCATATTTGCGCAGGTTTATGAACTGTTACAGTATTGAGAGTGGTTACCGTACAACGCTGGATGATCTGAAATGTGCAAAAGATGAACAGGAATCTCTGTAATAAGGAAGAAATTATTTATATGTATAATGTTATTAAATTCTGAACTCTAGCAAACATCATTTATCTGTTAAATACTGTATAGTTGTCACATCTCTTAAACAAATGTCTTTCCTTGTGACATGTTCATCTGGTTTCTTAGTATATGATGATGTCTTTCAGTATTAGTCACTCATTTTCCACTGAGGTCAGAGTTTATTATCTTGAAAATGGCTTCATGATTTAATCACTCACTGGCAATAAAATGTTACATGTCTAATTTGTAGCTTAGGTGAATAATGACGCTGCCCAGACTGCTGCTAGGAGTATTACAAGATGGCAACGCTCTCAGGAGACAGTGACGCCTAGATAGTGCACAACCTGTTTAGCATGTTTCTTAAAGGAACAGTTGATTCAGAAACTACAACTCTGTTGTGATTCGTTTACTTGTTGTTTTATATCTGTATGAATGCCTGAATAATGTTCGATGTAATGTAGCGCACACACTATATAGCATAAAAGTAGTAAAAGTTACATGGTGGAAAAAAATATATCATTTTAATCTTTGGCTGAACTGTTCCTTTAAGATGTTCTTTCATTTGTTGCCTGCGTGTGTTAGTTAATTTATTATTGGCAATGTTCTTTCATTTCTTACACTGTATGAGTAGCAGAAGACAAGTCTTGTGCTTTATTTTTACAGTACTTTTACAGTAGTTTTTTTTACAGTGTTGCCATGACAGCATAATTTCATATCTGTTTGCTTGGATGCTCTATGTTGTTGCTAGGACATTGCTAGGTGTTTGCTTATTAATGAAAATAGCAACATTTTCTACTTGTGGCATTGTAAGATGTTGTTCATTGTCTACCTGGGAGAGTAGAACAAGTTACACTTTAATCCCCATTCAAACTACCAGCGACACGCAGGGTTGTTGCTAGAAGGGATACAGCTCCTGCTGGAAGTTCATTCATTCGTTCATTCATTTTCTTTTTGGCTTAGTCCCTTATTAATCTTATATAAACTTGTCCAGCATATGTTTTATGCAGCAGATGCCCTTCCAGCTGCAACCCATCACTGGGAAACACCCATACACTCCCATTCACACATACACTACAGACAATTAAGCTTACCCAATTCACCCATAGCGCAGGTCTCTGGACTTGTGAGTGAAACCGGAGCAGCCAGTTAACCAGTTTTGTTGACCAGTGTCACAAAATTAATCTTGTATTGATTTCATCAAATATCAAGTTAGCAATATGCAGCAACAAAGCAAAATGATACCATTCAGTGACTTCGGGCGATCTTCGGCTATATGTTCACAGCAACATCTGCAATCAGATGTGGGCATGTTGGGGTTAAAGATAAATCGTTTAGGAAAAAGTCTGGTGTGTCATCTTTCAGGCATGTACAGCGACGCAACAAATTTGAGAAAATGTCAACTTTATACAAATGAACTTTAAGCAACCTCAAGGTGGGAACAACTACTAACGACTTATATCGCCACCTGTGGCTGCAAAAGGCAGCTACAACATCCCTAGCCTGCCTGGTTGTTCAAAAATGAGTTTGAATTGAGACTGTAAAGTTTTAAGCGTACTTAAATAGGAAACCCAGGCTCATTCTGATTATGTACCCCTATATACATTTCTGGAGAGCGCCAAATACATCCCAGGAGCTATGTTTTTGTAGTTTTTGTTTTCGAGAATCTGCCAGAGGCCTCTGTGTACGCTTTTTCAGGTCTCAAATTTCTCTTACGAGTGTCATTCGCTCCTGCTGTCCTCATGTAAATCCACCAGAGGCCACTGATGACTGACTAACTGACTGGCCTACCGACTGATTCCCCCACCCTCCCTCTTCTCTAAACCCAACCTATAGTGTTTTAAAAAGCACAGACTGACCGGCCCACCCCATTCCCTAAACTCAACCGCAGTGTTTTCAAAAGCAATCCAGAAAAAGAAAAGCCCTATCCTGATTTTTACCACATTTTTAGATTTTACCACATTCTCACCCTGTTATTTACTTGTTTATTTTATTTTTTGTCTTACCTGCTTTCTGGAACTGTTCTTCACCGGACTCAAACTCCAGAGTTGTTACGGTCAACTCCCCTCTGCGTCTCAAGTCTGCCGACATATGTGTTTAGCTACCGGACAAACTGGTAACAGCAGGAAAGCCGTCCATACAGAGGTAATCGGTCAGCTGGTAAGCACGAAAAGGAATGGCGCCGTAGTGTTCATTTTAAAGACGAATTCTGGCTACATAATTCGTGATCTCCAGAAACGTATATAGGGCTACGTTTTCAGAATGAGCCTATGTTAAAATAGGAGAAGGAATTCCCTAAATTATCATTACATGTGTGTACGGACTATGAATATGGCCTGTTTTAGTATATAGACGTACAAGCAAACTTTTTTCATCCTATCATTATATTCTGATGTAATACTAATGATGAAGATATTATGTCTGCCATAATTAGAAAGCATAATTAAAACAGTGTTGTAGGATGAATGTGATTACGATGAATCATCTTTTTTGATGATGTGATTTTTCTTTTTACTCAACATCCATAAGTTGCTTTCCTTCGTTAGGCGTGTCTTGAGAATCTGTATGCAAAGGGACTCAAAGGTTTGAAAACGTCTCAACGGTAGTGATGTTCCAGTAAATTACCTCCAGGGAAACTCGAAAGGGAGCGGGCAAAGCCAGGCATCATTAGCAGAAAGCGTGTTTGGTAAGCTCCTTTCCCCAAAGATGATGCCCATGTGCAAAAATTCCCTCTTGCGCAGTTGGACCTGTTGGTGTCTAATTATCAAGCGTTGTTGTATGATCTATTCCTAGCCTTCTGCGAACTTAAAGTTCCAAATGAACATCGGCTACAGGAACACAGGCCATTAATGATGGCCAATGAAGACGGTTCATTGCCGTGATACAGCAAATTGCCCTGTTACTGCTACACTGTTGTGTAAGCCAACACTGGAGGGACATTTACATTCTGAATTTATCCAGTAATTATTTCAGCTCATGTTAGATTGTATGAAGAAGTCAAGTAAAAACAGCAAATATTTGTTGTTTGATTGCTTTTAATGCCATAAAATGCATCTGCTCATAATGTCAATGTTATGGAAGTTGGAAGTGTCGATCATTCTCAAGACATTTCAACTGGCAACGTTGCCTGATACAAATACCCATTGTTCCCTGTTGTTTTGCAGGGGAGCACTGGTCTCTACTGAGAAGGAAGAGCCAGACGTGCTCCTTCAGGAGCCTTTGAGATCTCTGTTTTTTTCTCACCGTGATGGAAAATGATCAAGGCAACAAATCCCGTGAGGGGTAACGTGTAGTGATGGTCACGTCCTCGACAGAATCTCTTGCTGCTGAAGAGACATGTTTGACTCTTATTAACAGTGTAACTGAAAACTCTTGTCTGATTCCCACTATTGTTTTTGGTGTTTGGGCCTGAAATGCCTGTGCTAGCTTGGCTATTTGCATGCAGTATGGGACACCTTATAGTAATACATTTTATTTAGATTTAATTTTTTTAAATCTCTAGAGCAAGCTCCAGTATTGCTATTGTTTAAATTGTAGTTAAGAATGTAAGCAAACCATTAATTCAATTCAATTCAATTCAATTAAGTATTGAACTTCATCATAGAGATTGTTTTTTTTTTGTGCTACAAACAGTATAGGAACCTGGAAATTGTGTCTTGTGACACCAAAAGCCTTATATAGGAAACCTTAATATCATCGAGATTTGGTAGTGTGTTTTTAAAACTGCCCAAGAACACCCTAGCAAACATTTAACAATATAGTTTTATTTATTTTTTAACTATTTGTTTGTTTGTTTATTACAAATAGAGAGAGAGAGAGAGAGAGAGAGAGAGAGAGAGAGAGAGAGAGAGTCTACAATGTAAATTATGAGACACATCTGGTTGTCAGACACTTCCACTCCAAATGACTGAAATAAGTTCTTTTTCAAATAATAGGTTGTGCTACACATAATCCTTACCTGACAGTTTGAATGAATAAAGCTGTATGATTTCTGTCTATAGAAAATATAGCACTGTGTATTCTAATGTGACATTTTTATCAATGGAATATCTGACAATTTTTCAGTCCAGCTGTGCTTTATTCCTCATGAGCATTTCCTTTTTAATTTATTTTTATAATCCCTATCATCAGTGATTAATATATAAATTCTTGTGAAAAAAGGTAAGCAGGGTCGTCATGGTGGCACAGTGGGTAGCACAATCGCCTCACAGCAAGAAGGTTGCTGGTTTAAGCCCCGGCTATGTCAGTTGGAATTTCTGTGTGGAGTGTGTGCATGTTCTCCCCATGTTTGCGTGTCCCCGTGTTCATGTGCGTTTGCTCCGGGTGCTCCAATTTCCGCCACAGTCCAAAGACATGCGATATAGGTGAATTGAATAAGCTAAATTGGCTGTAGTGTATGTGTATGGGTGTTTCTCAGCATTGGGTTGCGGCTGGAAGAGTAAAACATATGCTGGATAAGTTGGTGGTTCATTCTGCTGTGGTGACCCCTGATCAATAAAGGGACTAAGCCGGAAAAAAAAATGAATGAATGAAAGGGTAAGCACTTGTATGAAATTGTGGAACTCTCCATACAAATGTTATACTATATTACTATATACAGTCAAACCCAGGGGTATGAATATTTTGGGCTTGACTGTATATATATTTAAGTTTATATTTACTATATATTTATGATATTGCTGAATTTTAGAGTCAGTCATATTAGTGTGTTAATACTTTTACACTTTTAATTTAGCCTTTGGTGATCTGTGGTTGAGAAGTGAGGAAAACAACAATAGTATCTGGATGCAGCCTTCATGATGCAAGCTGAGATTGCATGTTTCAGCAATGCAATGTCAGACACAATGCACTTAGTGGAGCTTGTGACATCACTGTGAGGGGTAGGGTTAGGGGTGTGGTGAGTCCATTAAAAAAAGCATTGCATGCAGCTCAGATTGCACTGCAGCAGGTCTGCATCCAGACGCCTCTCGAAAACAATGGGGAATTACTGATCCCTGCTATTCCATTCATTTATTCATTTTCTTTTCGGCTTAGTCCCTTTATTAATCCAGGGTCGCCACAGCGGATTGAACTGCCAACTTATCCAGCACATGTTTTACGCAGTGGATGCCCTTCCAGCCACATCCCATCTCTGGGAAACATCCATACACACTCATTCACACTCAGACAATTTAGCCTTCCCAATACACCTGTACCACATGTATTTGGACTGTGGGGGAAACCGGAGCACCCAGAGGACATCCACGCAAATGCAGGGAGAACATGCAAACTCCACACAGAAACGCCAACTGACCCAGCCGAGGCTCGAACCAGCGACCTTCTTGCTGTGAGGCAACATCGCTACCTACTGCGCCACCGCGTTGCCCCCTGCTATTCCAAATGATAATTATTAGATTGTTTTGAATTAGCAGACCTTAAAACAGATTTATTGGAAGTCAGTTTAATTGAAGTTACTTCTATAATTTGCTTAAAGTGTCATTATCACAGCGTTTGGAGACATTTATTTATTTAATAATATATGATATTTTGAGATATTTTGTGATGTATTTATCGAATGCTGTTCCTGTATTCAGGCTTTAGTGAATGTTATAGGCATAATGTGTTGGGACACTTCAAACATCATCAACGCAGTACATCTGGTGAACCGCTTGGAGTACTGTCTCCATGTTGAGTGATGAACATGTTGCTCCTTTCAGTTTGTGCTTTTAGGACACTCCCTGAGAGATGATTATCATGGAGCATGAGCAGTTCTTGTATTTAGAACAGCATCATTAAAGTACTCTTGCTGTGGGGAAATATCCACGGGTGCAGTCAAACAACTGCATATGTCAAGTCATCCGACAGAAGGGGAAAAAGTGCATTAGCAGCACTGGGACAGTATGGATGATGGACAAATATGCCCACTATATCCATTCTGACTCCGTTACTATAGTGCTTTTAAAGCAACTCTAACAGCTAAAGGTCTAACTTGCTTTAGGCTTCACTATAGGACAATTGTTTTTTTCAGCATTTTATGTTTCCCTTACATTATGCTGTCACTCTGGGTACTTTTGGGTGAAGTACATATTTCTATAATCCAAGTCTTCTGTCAAGCATCCGTCATGCCACAAACTGCTTTTGAATGGCTTAACAAAATCAATCTGTATTTTGTGTTAGACGCTTTTTGGATCAGAATTTAATTGAAATTTATTCGTTTAGCAGACACTTTTGTCCAGAATTACTAACAATTGAAGACAATAGAAACAAGTCAAATCAAAAGAAGAGAAACCATATGTAGATGTTGTTACATCTTATTTAAGAACAAATAATAGTGTTAGAATAGGTTGTGCTAGTCCTTGAAATTAGTAAACAGATGTGTGACATGCACTTTTTTTTAGCATGTTACAGACCACAGTTGCTGCTATATTCTTAATCAATTGCAGAGGCTTGATTGTAGTGGTTGAAAGGCTAGCTACGTATAAGAGAGCACTGAAGTATGCCAGCCTGGACAGTCTTTCTGTTTTACAAGGGAAATTTGTGTGACCAGAGAGTTGTAGAAATGTGGGATCTGAAGTTCAGCTGTCTAAACACAACTCCAAGATTCTGGAAAGAATAATGGTTAATGTGGCTTGCAGGATGAAGAAGCTGTAATAAAGTGCTTGGGTTGGCCGGAACCACAACGAGTTCTGTTTTGGGAAGGTTGAATAATCTAAAACGAGAACACCTTGAGGTGGGACCTCAAAAACTGTATAAAATGTGCACAGAACACAAAATACTTCAGTATTGTCCAGGAGAGACTTCAGATTGCTCTGAGGTCTGCTCTGCACCTTCTCAGCTTTATTATGTTGAATAAACAGGGTGTCCGCAGGGTCTTAAAAAGTCTTAAAGTGTCTTAAATTTTCAAAACACAATTTTAGGCCTTAAAAAGTCTTAAATTCACTGAAATGTTGTCTTGTAGGTCTTAAATAATTTTAAAGGGTCTTAATTTTCCTTTTTTATGTGAAGCTACCGAATTGATCCAACACACATGCAATCATTAACAACACATCTCAGTTAAACTTTTAGCAAAACTCTGTTTATATGGAATAATATAACATTTTGTTGTGCATACATTCGTTTATTAAAGTTTTAAAAAATTTTTTTTTAAAGTTATGTTGAAAAAATTGGATGTATACAACTAGTGTCTACTTGATTTGACACATTATTCTTTTCTTGATGGGGCAAGAATTATTTTTTTCTGCTGGGCCATTAAGACAATACTTTTTAGCCCTAGCCCTATATGCGTTTAGCCCTATATACTGTATGTCTAAAAATTTAATTTTTTAAGGTCTTAAAAAGTCTTAAATTTGACTTTGTGAAACCTGCAGAAACTCTGATAAGGTCTATTTTCTGGTATCCAAAACCTCCAGTCTGATAGTGTCTAATTCAATTCAATTAAATTCACCTTTATTTGTATAGCGCTTGTACAATGTAGATTGTGTCAAAGCAGCTTCACATAGAAGATTATAGTAAATTGAAACAGTGTCAGTTCAGTTTTCAGAGTTTAAGTTCTGTTGAGGTTAGTTCAGTTCAGTGTGGTTTAATATTCACTGCTGAATATTGCTAATTGATGAAAAGGCTGGCAACTACAACAATTTCATCCTTTAAAATCATCATGACCCATCTGAGAATTAAGATATGAACCACTGGAGTGCAATTCCTGACATGACCATAGCTAGGTTAACAGCGGGTTAACATTTTATAATTTTATATAATATACAGGTGAAGTCAGAATTATTAGCCCCCCTCAATTTTTAGCCTCTGTCTTTATTTTTTGCCCCAATTTCTGTTTAACGGAGAGATTTTTTCAACACATTTCTAAACACAATAGTTTTAATAACAAATTTCTAATAAATGATTTATTTTATCTTTGCCATGATGACAGTAAATAATATTTGACTAGATATTTTTCAAGACACTTCTATACAGCTTAAAGTGACATTTATAGGCTTAACTAGGTTAATTAGGTTAACTAGGCAGGTTAGGGTAATTAGGCAAGTTATTGTATAACGATGGTTTGTTCTGTTGACTATCGGAAAAAAATATAGCTTAAAGGGGCTAATAATATTGACCTTAAATGGTGTTTAAAAAAATAAAAACTGCTTTTATTTTAGCCAAAATAAAACAAATAAGACTTTCTCTACAAGAAAAAGTATTATCAGACATACTGTAAAAATTTCCTTGCTCTCAAACATAATTTGGGAAATATTTAAAAAAGAAAAAAATGCAATGGGTGGCTAATAATTCTGACTTCAACTGTATATTTAAATTGTGTATATAATATTTTATATTAAATACTTTTCTAAAATGATTATATGATTGATGATTGTAAACATCTCATTCTCCATATGAAATCTTTTGTGATGAGCACAGTGTCCAAGTTAAAGCAGAATTGGTCCAGAGAGACATGCAACATGCATGATAATGCCCAAATTGATATGAACCCCAAAGATTGCAAAAGCAAGCATATCCCAGCACTGGTCCCATGTGCTATTCTGATACAACATTTCTGAGTGATTGTTTGAAGAGGTGCTGCTTCTCATGTGTGTGGGATTTACAGTCGCCCTGTTAGCCATACTGTTTGCAACACTGATTTACCTATGAAAATGAACAAAGCTACTCTAAGATCTTAATTTCACCTAGTAGCAAGGTGATAAGGATGGTCAACAAACTTTTTGTTTTCATTTTCAGTGGTGCCTTGGTCAGCTTTTTTAATATTTGTAGAGAAACATTTTTACATGCAGAGTCACGTAACACTGGATTATTTTTCCCTTTTTTTGCAGGGAAGGTCAGGCCCGATATATGAGGCTGCCTAGGGTCCCGTCATGCCCAACACCCATTCAAGTGAATTGTACTGTGGTGTCATCCAGTGGCTACTCATTAGTAAATGTGGAAGGGATGGACTGAAGGGATGTGCACACATGAACAGACAGAAAGGATGTTTGGACACTGCTCATCACTTAAGAATTATGTTAAAGTTTCATTTGCTGTTCGTGTACCTTTTTGAAATTTGGAAGCAAGCTACAGTAGCTTCAGAGTTAGATAAATAAATTAAAATAACTGTAATAATAATAATGATAATTATTAAATACATTAATAAGAATATTGCAGAATGCCATGCATTAAATAATTTTTAGACTTCCATTTATTTCAACACGTTTGTAAATTGTCCTTTCAGCGCATCAGAGTTGGAGCAGGGTGCGAATTACAGGAGGGTTTAGGGGGGTCTGACCCTCCTAATTAACATTTGATCCCTCCTGAAGGACATCAAAACAAGATTTATGGGAGGGATCTGCCCTTTAACAGTTAAGAAATAGTTTGCTTTGTTCTGTATCTTAAATAATATTAATAATTAAAATAATAGATAACTTCCTTATACATTTGACCACCCCTATAATGGTTCATACCATTGTGAATGTTTGCGCCAAAACTATAAATTCATCGGCGGCAAATCTAGAGCACCAACAGACAGTGTAAGTGTTCACAAAACATGTTTCTTTAAAAAAAGGCATGTGTGTGGTGTCTGTAAAACTATGCATAGTTTGTATTTTATTAAACTCTTGTCCGCACATGGAAGTTAAACAGTAAAAGGAAAAATTTGTGCAGTCGTTAATGGTCATCCATTAATAGGTGAAGGAAAGCAAACCAGTCACCGTTTATTTAATATCACAAATGGCACTGAGAACCACTCAATATCCCTCAAAACACTGAAACCTAAATAACAGGTTTAATGAATAAATTAGATGTAATTGTATTAAATATATAAATTTGGTTCACTGAGGCATATTACCGAACATTACATGGAAAACTTGACCCCCCTGATCATTAATGTATAATTTGCACCGTGGTTTTGAGATGTGTTTAAAGTAAGTAGCATCTTATCAGTTTTATATTTTTTTAATTATTTATGCATATTGGAGATGTATGCCAATAATAACACTTCTTATTCTTCCAGCAGGAGCAATTGTCTACATAATCAAAAAGAAGTATAATAATGATGCCTGACAAAAATTGTCAGAGGATCTTCCCTTGGGTGCAATGATGTTTTACATTACATGAAACAGATCAATACTCGGCCTGGCAGTGAGAGCAGAGAAGAAAACCTCAGTACTGCATTACCCCAGTCTCTGCAGACACTTATCTGCAAAATCAGGGCATAATGTCGTCTTTCTAAAGTGCTGCTACCAAACTGCTTGTGTCACTAAGATGTCACGCGTGGTTCAAACAGTGATGGAGCACTATAGTGTTTGAATTTGATGCACTTGGCTCATCTTTCATGGATTTAAAGCAGTGTGTTTTTGCTTTAATCAGGGAAGTGGTCCGGTGACTCATAGGTTTGGGTTTTGTGATCATCTTGTAGTGGGAATGATTGGGCTGTGTCAGGTTTTCTGTGGGGAATTTAGTCAAGAAACACTGAGCCTCAAAGGGGCCCACCTCCCCGAAGACATACACATCACAGAAGACTGGCAAGTCTTGGGCTGAACAAAAGTAGGTCGTTAAAGTAGATTAATGCAGTAAATCAAAGTGTGGAGCAACCTGTTAATTGAACGCCGCTCTTTTGTTTTTGTTCAAGGAAGACAATTATGCAAAAATAGCATTATTAAAATGATAAGGAAAGTTTTATTTAAGCCATTGCAAATCTTGTAACATGGTTGTTGTGCTTTTAAGATGGGTCAAAGATGAAAAGGGGTTTTAAAGCATCAGAACAGTAAAAGTGTAATAAACCTTTAAATATTGATTACCCGCCCTCCCCCCGTACATTAGAAAGTGTCCTTTTTAACGATTACCTTATATTTTAGCTATATAATTCTCAGAAGACACAAGTATCATATTGAGACATCGTCACCTTAGAATTATAAGGATCTATCTGACATTTTTGTCAAAATTGAGTAATTCACATATTCTTATTAAATGACATCTTATTTACATTATGTGATTTTTTTTTTAAAGTTGTTTACATTTTAAGGCTTTTTATTAAAAAACTAAAACGGTTTTATTCAATTTAATTCACCTTTATTTCTATAGTGCTTTTACAATGTAGGTTGTGTCAAAGCAGCTTAACATAGAAGTTCAAGTAAATCGAAACTCTGTCAGTCCAGTTTTCAGAGTTGAATTTCCATTTAGTTCAGTTCAGTTCAGTTCAGTTCAGTTCAGTTCAGTTCAGTGTGGTTTAATTTTCACTGCTGGAAGTCCAAACGCTGAAAAGAAATTCCATCGAATGCCAGCTCCACAAGCCCAGAACCCTGCAAGCCAGTGGCGACAGCGGCGAGGAACAAACTTCACCAATTGACGAAAGTGAAGGGAAAAAAAACCTTCAGAGAAACCAGGCTCAGTTGGGCACGACCATTTATCCTATGGCCAAACTTCTTGTGCAGAGCTGGAGGCTGGAGAATGCTGGACGTCCATTGTGGAGAAGCTGCAAGTGGGAAGGGTCACTGGCTGGTGTACAGGCTGGCCCTTCAGGATCAATGCGAAGACTTGTCTGTCACTGGGGTCTCACAAGAATCAGTCTCATGCTCTCCACTCCTCCATGACCACCACAGCAGCTGCTCAGGATACGGCCTGGTCCAGGATTACGAAAACCTTAGAAATAATAAAAACAGACTAACATAAGCACAGATGCCGTTCAAATTATAATGTCTTTTGGGAAGTGTTCCTGGCTCCGGTTGCTCTAAATAATGCAGACTAACAATCTTTTAGTGGATTTGAATTTCGAAAGCATTTGTGTTTTATGTGTATGCTAATGCAAAGAGATGTGTCTTTAATCTAGTTTTAAACTGACAGAGTGTGTCTGCTTCCCAAACTGTGCTAGGAAGGTTGTTCCAGAGTTTAGGTGCCAGATACCGCCTACAGTTGATTTTGATATTCTGTGATCAATTGTCCAGAATTAACTGAGCGTAGTGGACATGAGGGGCTATAATACACCAAAACTTTTATATTTATACGATATTTAATAAGGAGCCAATGCAATGATGAAAGAACTGGAGTAATATGATCATATTTCTTTGTTCTAGAAAGCACTCTAGCAGCTGCATTTTGAACTAGCTGATGTTTGTTAATTAGGCCAACAGGGCAACCGTCTAGTAACGCATTACAATAATCTAATCGAGAGGTCATGAAAGCATGAATAAGCTTTTCCGCGTCATTACATTGATAGCATATGTCGAAGTTTGGCAACATTGTTTTTTAATTATTTTTCTTCTGGGTTTTCACCTTTATATGACAGGACATTAAAGATAATTGACAGGAAAGTGTGGGGAGCAGAGAGAGGGGAAGGATCGGCATAGGACCGAACTCGGGGAGGAATCGAACTCGGGTCGCCGTGAACACCAGAGTACATGTGTCAGTGCACTTTCCACTGCACCATTGGCACAGACAGCAACATTTTTAAGATGAAAAAATGCAGTTTTATCTACAGAGTGGAACTCTAGCTTGACTCTATAAGGCTCTTTCTGTGAGCCAATCAGCATTGCACGAATGCACGCACGAGGACCAATCATGATCTGCTTTCTTTGTCATTTCGCCGCATTGCTCCGTTGACAGTGGGAAAGACCAGAAAGAAACACAAAATCAGAGTCAACTAAGTAATGCCTCACCACACAAAATTGAGAAGAAACCTGAAAGTGAAAAGCTCTGTGCAACTGTGATGAAGCATTTTTTGAAGCATTTTTGACATTGATGAAATGTTAAAGTTTACATTATTGAAAAAGAAATATTTATTAAAAAAGGAAATATATAAAATGTGAAATATTTTTATTTGTGTATGGACCATTTCAATGTACTCATGTCATGGGCCCATGAACGTTTTATGCCTGTTATCAAACTATTTCATAACTGTAACAAGAGGCAATTCAATCATAACTTAATATAAAAAAATAAATAACATTATTTATCAATATGTGGTTCTTTTTGCATTCTCGGAAGCGATAGAAATGTTAAGCAGGAAGTTGGGACCGTTGTTTTTGTTTACATCCCTCAAAATGGTCTACATATAGTCAGGGAAACATTTTTTAGTGTTTATTAAACCCATTTGCTTATTGTCTGTATTCTTTTATAGTCTTTAAATTTGATATTAAGTCTTGAAGGGCAAATACTTAATTTAATTCATAGGACATGTAATTCAATAAATATAATTCATTAGTTCATTTAAAGCATAAAATTCAATGAATATTACCATATTAATTACATTATATATATATATATATATATATATATATATATATATATATATATATATATATATATATATATATATATATAACTTTCTCAAACCAACATATTGTTACACCAATTTTCATTTTTTTAAATTAATGCTTTAATTGATGATCTTCCAGATAGAACGGTATAATTCCAATCCGAAAAATGATTAGAATTATAAGGTTCTATCTGCATTTGCCTTGTTTTTTTTTTTTATCACAATTTGCAAATTGAAGAGAATTTTGATAATTTACATTTAGAGTACATTTAGGGTCTCTGTCATGTTAATGTATGAAAGAGAACTGTTACACACATATTGTTTGCTATATGGAATGCAAAACTTTAAAGCTCAAAATAATTTAGAACACAGATAGAACCTTAACTCCAAGGTGACCATATTTAGGACAAATTTGTCTTTTTCTGTTTTTGAAATTTATCTTCATGCCATAATCTTGTCATAATCTTGCCCTTTGTGCTTTGGTACCAAAACTTAACACAAGGACCGATCGTTCCACCAGATCTGCAACAAATGGATGTTTGCTATTACCGGCTTTTAAAAACTTATGGACAGAGATCCTTCTTTTATGTATTCACAAAAGCCTGGAATGAGATCCCAAAAAACAATACCAACACTGAGACTTCTTTAAAAAATCCCATGCTCATCATATGATGGTCAACTATCGCTGTATAGCCACTGAGTTTAGTAGCCTGCTTCCCTCTAATTTGTATTTTAGTTTATTATTTGTTTAGTGATTGTTTGTACTGTTCTCATGTGTTGATGGAGGAGATGGCAAATGTGTCTGTATGTTTTTATGTTCTGCAGAGCAGGAACCTGCTGAAAAACAGCATTCACGCCCTATTATCTTTTAATCTTTTCCTGTTAAAAAATTATAAATAAATTAATAAACAAATAAGTAAATAAATAAATTAATTAATTTCAAATCAATGATTTTTAAAAATCAAAGTGCAAAACAAAAACACTAATTAATTTAGTAATTTTATCATTTTTATTTTTTCCCACTATCTTCTCAACCTCTAGGTATAACCCTTAATTATTTCAAATAACTAAACTTGGTTGTAGGTAGGAAGACACATTTTAATTAATCATAAGTTAGAAATTGATAAGTTATACCCATAGTGCAGTTTTTTATTTTTTTTAAATATTTTCTTCCTGCTTATTTTTTGTCATCATATTCAAACAACAATACATGTTTAAACGTACTGAAATGTTTTTAGGACAAAGCCTTACTATTTAGCCCATAGTCTATTGAAGCATTTCTCATATTCTCTGCTTAACCTGAAATAACAGCAGTTTAGACAAATGTAAATTTAACTGCATAAGAACGAAATGTGAAACGACGTGCGTAAAACACTTTTGAGCAATGATTCAAACAAACAGGTCTGCCGAAAGGAGCTGTTCAAAGGAATCGATTCCATCTGCGAAGCGCTTGCAAATCCCTGAATGGATGGATAAATCTGAGATGATATTTTTGTTCTTTTTCATTTTATGAGGCTTGAAAGTGTGGGAAATGTATCTGGTAAAACATACACAATCATGTCCTAATTATGTGAGACTCACATGGTTACAATCATTTATTGCCACTAAAGCGCACCTAAAACAACTCGACAATTGATAAACTGTAATGGAAAAACATAGTGACGACAGCAGAATGTAAGTCGAGCTGCAGAAGATCGAAACATAAAATTTGAAAGACTTTTTGTGAGGCGATTCAAACAAATCTCTCCACCGACACGAGGCGTTCAAACGAACCGATTCGCTGAAATGCATCGGATTTCCCAACGCTACTCTATGCCGAAATGCCGAAAGCGTCAGTGATATGCCAGAGCCCAAACCACGTGTTTTACGTAATGGAAAGGCAATCTTTCAATTCAACCCCTCCTCCTTCTTGTCTATATCCAACACAGATCCAAGGCAAAGAGGAATACGTGCGAGAGATACTTTTGAGGAGGCAACGGGATCAGTAATGCACAGGTGAAACATCAAGCCGCACTCCAACCGCATCCTCAGTCAGCATCAGCCTTAGTGCAGTGCTTTCACATTGATGAAAGCTCATGGATATTACTGACCAGCAGCAACAGCAAAAGCAACAGCAGCCGCAACAGCAGCAGCAGCAGCAGGTTTTAGGAAGACTTCCCTGAGAAACACTGAGCTGACGCTGGAAATGTGCGCTTTGCTCGGAGGTATCACTGCTTTTAAATGGGATGCATCCCCTCCAGGCTTCTGATGCCGTGCACATCCATCCACCCTTCATCTGAGTGATGAACTAACAGGGAACGCAAAGATCCGCCGTGTCTTTCACGTTAGTTTATAACGGGCTGCACGTTCCCCTCTCTGCAGCACATGCAATTTATAGAGTATCTATTTTTATGAGCGACCAACCTTTATTACTAAGAAGAATACCTTTGTTTTGCCAGGTCTACAGAGAATATTTTACCTCTTGCATGAAGACGCTTGGATAGTAATACATATTTTTCTATGATACTACTGGAAAACTGAGCATCCCATTGTGTTCTTATTATTATGCAACCGCAGGGATCTGTTCTTTATCAGGGTGTCTAAGCTGTTGGATCGCTCCTCGCCCAAATCAATGTGGTTTCTTTGGAACATTTTCAGCAAAGGAACGCATATGCTGCAGTGTCTTTGTGGCAAGAGTCTTAAGAAGAACAAGAACCCAAGTGGTAAGAGCCATTGCGTCTTCTTCCCCTCTCTGTGTGTGCTGATCTGCAGTCAAATTTGTGCAGCAAGTCTGTGAATGCAGGATAACTTGAGCTCTAGTGGTGAGACCGACGACTGATATTGCAGCCCGAGGCTTTAACGTTCAACTTTTTAAAACTAAATCCCACAGGTATGTAGTGTGAAGACAGGTCGAGCAGTCTTACTTGGGCCATATGTGTGTGTGTGAAAGGGGCTTTCGGGCACATTTCAGGGATGCTGCAGCAGTCCTGCATCACTTAAAGTGGTGATGCTGCTGCTCTCTGGCTTTTGTGTGCAGCGTGATTGTGTGCACTGCAAAGACCTCATGCCATTTGTCTCTTTCTATTAATCCCTTCATTAGCACATCATTAGCTTGCTACCCTGTTGTTTCACAACAAGATGGATACAGTTTGTTTCACAACAGACTGCCCCCCCAAAACAAATCCCAACAAGGTGGTCTGCGGAGCACACTTGCGCAGTTTTATTTGAGCAAAGCTGTTGACAAATGTGCACACAAAGGAAAACTGTGCAGTGCGTGAGGGGACGGGTGGGAGTCCTAAGTTGATGTTGACACCTTCTTTACTAGACGTTGACACTGCAGCGTAGTAGATCATAGCAGTTTTCCCATGCTGACACGACACATTTCTTCATTCTAGTTTAACAGACAGTCTGTTTTTCTCGACACTACAGTTACCTTTATCATCATAACACTGCAGTACCTCATTTGATATTTCAAAATCTTTGATAGACCAACTTTTAAGACTAACTGTTGGCTTTCTGACTAAAAGGACTTGTAACATAATGCTAATGTCACACCTTCAAAGGCATCAGATGCTAAATTCTATATGTTAAATCCATTTTTCCAGAGATCCTGTAAAATACAGGAGCAAAGTTTAATCACATCCAGCAGTGATTGTGTCTCTCTCTCCAGCAGTAATGACGTGTTCGTAGTGAAATGAAACCATCATTTTCTTCACTCTGTCAGTGATTAGAAGTAGCAAAGCGTGAGCTTTTTGATTAGTTTACCACGGCTATTACGGTCTTAGCTGCATAACATTAATGAAGAGAGCAGAGTGCTGCCGGGGCCTGTTGGTTATAGTCTACGGCACACACACACACACAGGCTGTATTTTTAGAAACATAACATGCAGCAGGGGCCGCATTGAGCGTAATCACTGTAGTTTACTTCTGTAGTGCTTGATATCTCAGTCCTATCTGTACCTAAACATTCCTTTGATTTCCTCTTTTAGGGAAAAGTTCATTTTCCTGGAGTTTTAAAGAGTGGTTTCAATGGCTGCCTTCTGTTCCAGCAGATGGCACTTTCTGATAGCCTTGTGTTGGCTAATGTTTTCCTGGCAGAGACAAAGTCTTGCACTTGGCGATGTGGTTTGCATTGAAGGTGCATGGATGCTGTAGGTCTCAGGTAAACAGGTTGATTCTGAACCTGCAGGAATCTGCGTGGCGTTACAGACTCTCTCCCTAGGGATGCCAGGGACGTTTACAGTATAACCTTTCATTCATGAAGTGTTGCAGTGGCTGCAGCTAACTTTTTGATTCTTTTATGAGTGCATAAGACACGTAGGACTCTTTTTCGCATGCTCAATCTGTTCTCAGATGGCAGTTATTTATAGAATCGTTTGTCATAATGCTGTTAGATCATTCCTCTGTGCAGATTTGGCAGAATGGTTGTAACTTCTGCTGGTGAAATCATTTTAAATGAGAGCGCACACACATTTTTTTTACTGCATCATACTTGTAGGACAAAGAAACACACGGTCAGTCAGGTAGTCACATTCCACACAACTTAAGAGTAGTTTAAATACACGCTGACATTTTTCTGTGAACTTGTTTGTTGTTGGCAGTTCAGTAGAAAGACTTCTTATGTTGTCCTTATGTAAGGAAACTTCCAGCAAAGTTGCGCCAAAGCCCCTCTTTTTTTTTTTTTGTTGAAAATAATGTGACATCCAGTTTCTGAATTAAAGTGTATGACGCATTAGTCAATACATCTGGATGTTCTTCTAGTTTATAATTCTGTTTATTGTGGAATATATTATGTGCAAACTCTCACTGGCTATCAGTGCAATCAGAGAGAGCAGTCCAGTCTCACGTAAGCCATCCTTCAAATTTATTTTTGTTCTTTTGATCAAAGCTTTCTCAAACTAGCTTAAAAGCCAAAATCATTGTTACTTCCTAATCCAGTATGGTCAAAAGAGTGGCAGTAATAACTCATAATGGAAATTTCATGTTTGTCAGTCCTGTTTCTTTCTCCATTTTAAATTCGAATATGTGGTCCATTGGGAGACCTTGAACAAAAGACTTGCGTCCTCGCTGTCACATGGATAGTAAGTAAATAGATTGCTTAAACATGTGGTTAGCTTATCTGGTGCTGTATGTATATGCCCGATGGTTTATAATGGTCAGTTGTTGTTGTTGTTGCATTTGAAAGTTTTCATACATCAGAATAATTATAAATTTAGTTAATGTATGTTTCAAATTTTTTTTTTATTTTTATATTTTTTTATTATTTTAATTTCTTATATTATTATATGAAATATTATTACTTAAAAATATATATTGTTATATTTGGCGCAGTAGGTAGTGCTGTCGCCTCAGCAAGAAGGTCGCTGGTTCGAGCCTCGGCTGGGTCAGTTGGCATTTCAATGTTGAGTTTGCATGTTCTCCCTGTGTTCGCATGGGTTTCCTCCGGGTGCTCCGGTTTCCCCCATAGTCCAAAGACATGCGGTACAGGTGAAGCTAAATTGTCCATAGTGTATGAGTGTGCAAGGATGTTTCCCAGAGATGGGTTGCAGCTGGAAGGGCATCGGCTGTGTAAAAACGTGCTGGATAAATTGGATAAGCTGGATTAATAAAGGGACTAAGCCGAAAAGAAAATGAATGAATGAATGTTATATTTGAGAAAGTAAATTTACTCCTGTGATTGCAAAACCTGAATATTTTTTAGCTTTTACTCCTGTCTTAAGTGTCAAATCTGTGCATATGATAACTGGCTTCAAGGTTTACCGCAGTATGAAAAATCAAGATTTTAAAACCGCAAAAAATTCTGGTACTGTTCCTGAAGTAGATGTAATATTTTTTTCGCATGTTTTTACAACTGTTTTATTTATTTTTTTAGGGCAACAGGATGCCTTTTCAAGTTGTAAAGAAATCTGTTTTCTGAAACTAATTAAGACAGCAGAAGGCAATGATTCATTTTCATTATTTAGCCTGACATGTTTACTGCTCCAAACTATTTTTAATCTTTCCTAAAATAAAAGATATTTTATAGTTAGATATTTAGATAGTTTTTAACTCAAATAGTTTGTAGCAATGGGTTTCCTCAAACGATTTGAGTTGCGTTAACTTATTGGGTTTTACAGTACTCCATTGGTTTGAGTTCTCTTCATTTATTGGGTTTTACTGTGCTCAAATTGCTTCGTTTGCTCAAATGGATTAGGTTCACAGTGCTCATTATTAGGATTAGTTTTTGAACTTAAATGGTTTGTTGCAATCGGTTTCCTCAAATGGTTTGAGTGACCTTAAGTTTTTGGGTTTACAGTGTAGTCACATCATCCCTCAGAAATCATTCTAATATACTCATTTGAAGTTCAAGAATAATTTCTTATTATTAACAATGTGGAAACAATTGTTTATTTATATATAATCATTATGTATTCCTTGGTAAATAGAAAGTCATTTGTTAATGACAGAAGCAGTATTTATTAAGCACATTTATTTGAAATAGAATTATTTTGTAACATTATAAATCTTTTGACCTATTTAATGAATATTATTGGAAATCCTCTATTTAAAAAATATTTTAAAGCCCCAAAAATCTAAACAGCAGTGCATGATTTGTAGTATACTAATGACACTATGGGTTAAAAGGTTATTCAACAAGTATTTAGGAGAAAGTGATTTGTCTAGGCACACTCAGCCAGTCTGAATATTATTGATGTGTAATGAAGTGTACACTTGTGGAGTGGGTTTGTAGACCAATGACATTGTACTATGGGTGGGGCTAGAAACCAGGCAACTGTACTGTTGCTCTTTACCATCCCACATGGCTTGTTAGGACTGCGATTTACATGCAAGAGATCACTTGTAGCTTTGCGTGGTGCCTGGTTTGGACACAACACCGTATAAATATGTTTACCTTGATAGTCCACTTAGCTCGTTTCAACCACCGTGCCATTGTTGTAACTGCTGAGCGTTTTGAAATATTCTTTTGACATAAATGTGCTAATACCTCAAGCTGCTGTTTCTGTCACCTAGAATCCCGATTTGCACTGCATAAATGCTTACGGCTGGATATAGCGCTTTACGCTTTTCTGTAGCTCCAATCAAATTACAAGCATAATTTAATCTAGGCTTTTCATGTAATCGATACATTTTGACTGCCAATCTGACCCTCGTCCGTTTATATACAGTAATGTAAAGTGCAGGTAAAGGTGCCCTTGAGTAACTAGATGTTTAGTGCACTTAAAAAATTAAAATGTGTGGTCTCTTTAACTTATCTGCCAAAGCATTTCTTTTACTTTCTCTTCATCTGCACAATCACAGGCTCCTGTTCCCAAAATAAATATTCCACTGGTGCTTGGTGCAGTGAATTTCTTGAATGAAGCTCAAATTGATTCGCCTAAACCTGGCGAATTGTTGAAGTAAATATTCTTCAAGTACTCCTGCACATGCTTTGATTCCACATACTGTATATAGTTTAATAGAAGACTGTGACCCACTTTATGTTAAGTGCCATCAACTACTGTGTACTAACATTTAAATGAATAATTTAATGCACTATCATTTGTTTTGATACTATGCACTCTTTTGTGTAGATACATTTATTTTCATAGTATTTATATGTAAAAAATACATGCATGCAATTACATCTGTAGTCACAGCGTTGACACTTAACCCACCATTAATCCAACCTACTCACCAAACCTGTTGCTAACTGTAATCGTTTCCCTCTTCAATAGTAGCAGAAGAGCTTTGCAATACAACAGGAATATGATAAATGCATCATACAAACAATGTGCCACTATTTGAAGTGGTCTTAACTACTAGGTACTTAAAAACAAAAGTATATTGTGTTCATATTGAATTGCGCAACACTTGGTGCTATTAAGGTGGGATACATGTAAGGCCAGGGACAAGTTTGGTGGTCTCCCAGCAAACAATTTTGTGTTTAATAGACATTTAAACATAGACAGCTTGGCTAAAGCAAGGCTAAACTTGGGCTGTCAGTGAAAATCTAATAGACGTCTAAGAATAGCCCAAAACTAGACTAGTCATCAAATAGACAGATTAAACTTCATATGTGTGTAGTCTTTCATTTTTATGTGATGACTAGTCTAGTTTTGGCCTATTCTTAGGCCTATTCAACAGCCTTGTTTTAGCCAAGACGACTATGTTTATACATCTATTAGACATCTCTTAGACATCATTTAAAAGCAAAAATGCTTGCTGGGATGACTAGGTTTAAAAATGGGTTGTGGGGGAAGTGATGGGTCAATAGTGTAGGTAGTATCTATATAATAATTGGATTGTACTAAGTGATTAATTTAAAAGTACATGGTAATTAAGGCATCTTAATATAAAGTGGGACCTTATAATATAATTGCATTCAGAAAATATAATTGAATGTTATACAAAGTATTACAACTGGCAAATGACACCATGTATATTTTCACACATCCATTTTTTTCTGCATGTGTAATTGTTTTTAGCTTTCTAATTGTTTCCTGTGTGCTTCTTTTTCAACAGTCTAACCTCCTAACCTGTTACAGAAGGCATTGAATCACGATTGTATTTTAGCTCTATGGGGACCTCAGTGGCAAGTGACTGGAAGGTTTAGTGGTATGGAAGCTGTCAAACAGTTCGCCTGTTCAGTGGCATTCACAAACTGACAGCAGTTTACAGCAACAAAGTGACCAGAAGTCATTCATTTTCAATGACAGTTGGCAATTTGAGGCGACATATGTGACCACTGGCAACGCACCAAAGTTGAGCAGAGTTCAACTTTATGCAAATGCACAGCAATGCGACGTGTCAGATAGCAATGGCAGTGAACAGTGTGCAACAGTTGGATACTGCAGTTGTACAGGAATATTTAGTAGTTCAAAGAGTACAGCAACATTTTACAATACCTTGACAGTAACTACCTTCAGAATAGTTCAGCTATTGTGGAGTGTTGTTTTATTTAGCATGAAAATGTTGTATTGTGTATGAGGGAGCTGGGGAAATAATCAGAAACCATCTGAATGCTCTCTTTCTATGGAGTACATTCAATTTTTGTGAAGTGATTCTGTCTGTTCTGCAAAATGGTCAAATAAATCCCTTTATGAGTCACCAGTTTGAGCCAACATATTGTTTTAGCAGAAATATGAAAGTCTTTCTTGAGCAATTAATGATGGTAACCGCTTCACACAATGAGTTGCTTGGCTAGCTCAGTTTAGAAGTTTTAAATTAGTTTGTTTCAATATTGGATGAGTGGAATATGATGTCAGAGCGACAGAACTTTAGCCACAGTTTAGCGATGCTTTTAAAAAAATGTATTTTATTTTTTTTTTTATTTAAATGTGTAAAACACGTTGGACATTTGGAATTGAGGAGTTTTAGAACACTGATTTGCTGTTAATTTATTCATTTATCCAAGCCATCCAAGATGTTACTGACATTTTATCTACAGGAAAACGTTAAATAGGATTTTTAGCTTAAACCACGGTGCTTGGAGATTCATAAAATGCAAAGGCTACTAAAAATAACATGCATATAAAAACCCCACCTATGGCTGCTTTAGTGATTGATCAGTTCAGTAAACTAAATATTATTTACAACAAATGATCTTTTAATGCAGCTTCACAAACAAAAAGAGTTTACACAAAGCCAAATAATCTTTGTGTTATCAAAGATTCAATCAAGCACCTACAAGTGTCTTTACTGTATATGTAAATTAGCTAACTCTGTATCCCACTTGCAAATTTAGTCAATTATATCCTTATAGGATAACTTATAGTTCAGCAGTTGTGTGCAAAATACAGTCAATTATTTTTCAATTAAGAGTTGTCTTCCCCCAAACAAATCTAGCTAGATTTATAAACGTATATAGCATTTTATTTTCTTTTAAGTTACTTATATTTTTAAAATTTTAATTTATTTGCTTTTTGCATTTCATTAAACTACAACAAAACTACAACAAAATATAGAAGAAAGAAAAAATAAACACAATACAGTACATGAAATAATACATAAAAAAATACAATACATAAAAACACTAACCTATGACGGAACAACCGAACAACAGATCACAGAGGGACAAATGCACATGAAAGCAAAATATAATTTAACTGGTCAGGTAATGCATAAATAAAAGCAATTATACTTTTAATTATACAATTATACAAATTATACAAACTTACTTAGATTTTTAAAAGAGTCTTTAAAAAATTAATTGCCCATAGTTTTCTATTTTACATCCGCTTTTAGCAGTTTTTCTCAGTAACATTTGTCTGTACTGTATAACATTAAAAATAATTGCTAGCTCTAGTACTGCTGTTAATACCACCACGGCATGTGCTGTACTCTTTTGTGATTTGATATAAGATCTGAAAGTAACATCTCTTAGGCATCAATATTACACTGGTCAGAGTCTGAAAATTATAAGTAAGATATTAACAGTTTCTTAAAGTTACAGTCAAAACATTTTTTTTTGTGTGTGTGTTTACTGGGAGCACTATCTAAAGAAATGTTTAATGAAGAGACAATATTTGTACTATGGATATTATTACTGGTTACAAAAAAATAACAACAGTACATTGGACGGAAGAAGGTTCTCCAAAGGTGGCTCAGTGGATTCAGAGACTTAAACAGGTCTATGTAATGGAAAAAATGACTGCATGTCTACAAATGAAGATAGATTTTTTTTTGAAGAGGTGGAAAAGTATTACAACATATTTAGATATGTATATTTAAAGGTTACTTAACCTATCACCAATGTAATTAGAGTTAACTACAATGTATCACAGTGTAACTTGATGTACAAATGTATCCCCTGAAAAGTAATTATGATGGCAGTACCTTTTTATTTATTTATTTTGTATTATTTTTCTTATTTTATAATTTATTTTTAATAATTACATTTTTTTATGTATTCCCTCATCTGTAAGGGGTTAAATTGTTGGGGAAGGGGTTGTTCTGAACAAAAAAATAAAATAAATAAAAACATGTATGTATGGTATGTATGTAAATGTGTGTATATGTATGTATATATATATATATATATATATATATATATATATATATATATATATATATATATATATATATATATATATATATATATATATATATATATATATATGTATGTATGTATGTATGTATATGTAAATATATATGTAAATATATATGTAAATATATATATGTAAATATATAAATATAAATTCACTTGTCCTTGAGCTAAATCAACAGAAGTTTTTTGTGGGACAACTTAATAGTTTTATGTTCAATCCACTTCAATTTGTAAAAACAATAAAATTAACTGATTAACCGATTTGTGTTGAGGCAACATGGAGGAATTGTATGGAACCCAGCAAGTGTAAAAGATTTAATCGATTTAAGATTTAATCTGCTAGCTTGCGTAAACTACTTCAAGCATTGTCCAAATTTTTATTCAAAAAACAAAAACTGCCGTACCAAAAAAGTCCACACTAAAATGCTAAAATCCTTTTGAAGATGACAAACAATTCATGCAACAAAGATGTTTCATTTTTCAAGATTTCAAGTAGTCAAGTGCCTCTAAATGAAGAATCACCTGCAGACAGTGATCAAGTCATAATTGCTAAAGCACTGCTGGTTTTCTGCTCATAGTGGCACAATAAATCCTGTTCTCGCTGTTCATCACTTTCAGCTATTGCCTCCTCTATTTAAACCCTTTCTGTTGTTCATAGCCATGTCAGCATTGTTTTTCCATTAGCAAACTAGCAGTATTCACCATTGCGAATGTTTCGTTTTCCTTTGTTCATCGTCACGTCAGCATTACTTTTCCATTAGTAAACTAGCAATTTCCGCTCTTTGAATGTATCTTTTTCTTTTGGTCGTAGCCATGTCAGCATTTGCCAGTTAGTGGATGTATCCTTTGCACACTTTGCACTAATGGGTAACAAAGCTCTTGCTGGGTCATGTAATATCTGAATATTGGCAAAGCATTTTTCCCGCATGCAGTTGTGCATTTGTTGAGTAGTATGTGAAATCCTCTAAATTGCAAAACACACTAATTAGAATAGAGCTGAAAGGAGATTATTATACAGTCTCTTGTGAGCTTCGTGTGTCACAAAAACAGCAGTTTTAATTCCGCCGATGAAACTTTTGCTGTGCATGTCGTACCACTGAAAGTCCTACTTTGAAATTCTTTTGCTTAAGATAGCTCACAGTGGTTGGATGAAAGTGACTGCTGCAGGGTTAAAGAGTTTGAAGTGCTTTTTGTGTTTGTGTGATGCTGCTAATATTCATGGCCTGTCTCATTTTTCTCTCTGGCCCCATTAGTGGAATAAACTTTACATATAGAGCAGTGGAGTTAAAACAAGGACGGACCGTGGCCCCTCTGCAACACATTAGACGCAGTGGACATTTACATAAAGCTGCCATCCGGTTGCTTGCGTGGCTCCAATGCTGCAGCGCCACACGGCACCGCAAAAGAAGCAGGCAAGAGTTTGATTCGCTCTTGGCCGGCTGCCCTGGAAGGTGGCATTAGCCTTGATACCCTCAGAGGACAAAGTAAGTGCTCCATGTACTTGCATCCATCAGCGTTCAAGGGTTAAACAACAGTCAGGTTTAGTTTGTGGGCATCCTTCTTTGGGATTCTGCCATTTGTCCGAATAAAATAAGTGCAACATGTGGAGTCTTTGGATAAGCGGGATAAGAAAAAAGATGAGAGGATTTAAAAAAAAAACAATGGTAATTGTGACTTTAGATCACGATACTGACACGATACTGACAAATCTGGAAGTTTTTGAAAAAAGCAGACTCATGATAAAATAGACTTCTATCACAATTCTGAGTTTACGTTTTGCAAATTTGCAACTGTTTCTTTTTTCTAAAACTTGTCTATCACTCAATTATGGGAATAAACACAGAATGGTGGAGGGAAAATCTTTATCTTGCATTTCTTAGAAGACAATTATCACAAAGAATTGAATTTATATCTTGACTTTTCTTTTATATTTGTATTTTTGGCCTTTGTTATGATAGACCAACACTATCTCTCTATAATTTGTAACTTTTTTTATTTAGTGGCTAATTTGTATGAATTTGTATGATCTCATTCATACAATAGACCCTTTCCACAATGACGTCACTTCACTTCCCCCTATCGGCAACGCAGTGTATTTTTAGTTTCGGTTTACCTTTGAATGAAGAGACTTCTCTGGAGAAATGACAAATAAAAATATTAACATTGCTCGATCTGATTTAAGACTATAATTGGTATTGGGCATGTGTCCAAATGTTTCCCTTTCAACACTGAACTGTTTTCTGAGTTTGAAAATGATTGTTTAAGTTATTAAGAATTAGAATAAACCATTGTTTATCAAGGAAAGCAACCTTTTCACTTATTGATTAAGTTTATTTCCTCAATAATGGATTTGTTTTAACTTTAATGCTGCTCTGAATATTAAATTTATATTATCTGTTATATGTAAATGTTCCCGCATGAGATCAATTCTGTACTAAATCATCTTATATTACCTGGTCAGTATGTCTATAAATGCAATCAGTTTCATAATTTATTATTTACTGATCTATTAATGTTTTGTTCTGTTTATCCATTTAAAGGGCACCTATGGTGAAAAATCTACTTTTCAAGCTGTTTGGACAGAAATGTTTGTAAGTATAGTGTATAAACATATTGGGGTGAAATAAACACACCCAGTCCTTTTTTTTTCAAATTTAACAACATAAAAACAGAGGACCAATTGGAGCGGTTTTCAGATCGACCGCAACTTTACGTAGGAGTGCGGTCCCCCCGCCCACCAATATTGATTAACATGTCCGGTAGTCACGTGTATAATCATATCATCAAGAGAGGACGAGAGCAAAGCAGCCGGGAATAAAAGGTGTGTTCAGTTCGCTAGGATCATCAATCATCATCAAACGTGATCAAGAGTGAGTTTTACAAGTTTAAAATGTTTTAAAACAGAGCATGTGTGTAATGCATCTTGCATCTTGCTAACTGCCTAACGTTTTGCTTTCATTTAGAATAAAATACCATCATCATGTAGATGCACGATATTGGAAAAATCTGATATTGCGATATTTTATTATTCTGCGATGAATATTGCAATATGAATACAGTTTCACAAGATACTTTGAATGGCTCTATTTGACAGTTTTCTAGGGAGTCCAACAGTATTCAGGTACATAAATTGAAAATATCACAATGCAAAAAAATGCTTTTCTTACTTTGCTTTGTCTCGTTTCTAGTCCAAATATGTAAAAATGTCTTAGATCATGTAAAAAATATGGTTTTGATTTCACCTTTAGAAGAAATAATCAAAGTTAAGAGTTTTGTCCATAAAACAAGCTAAATGATCTGTCAGTAGGGTAAGCAAAATAATCTTGTTTTTGTTTTGAAATGTAGATATTTGGATTTTTAATTAATTTATTTTTTTTTGCATAAATTGTATTTAATCACTGTATTTATACAGAATTTATACAGTTTTGTTGCTCCTGGTCAACTATAAGTTAGACTGAACATTGCAAATCTTGCCATGTGACTATGTGGATGTGCACATTGTGATATCGATGCTGAAATGATATATTGTAAGTCCTATCTTGTAGTAGAAAGTTCTTTACATTTCTCTCTAGTTATATGTAAAACTTACTGGGTTCTTTGCAATTCCTTTATGTTGTCCCAACACAATTAAGTTAACTTATTAATTTTTTTAAATGTAAGTGTTTTTTATACAATATATAAAAGAATTATATAGAAGAATTATAAATAATTTATACATTATATGTAAAAGAATTGTGTTGATACAGCTCATTTTAAATAAGTAGCTTGAACAAGCAGCAAAATCATTGTTTTTGAGTGTTAAAGGGGGCGTTAAAACAGTAGTTGTAATATTTCCTTTATAGAAGACATGAGTAGGGTTGTAATTCAAATTGCATTTGGAGTCCCAAATATTGCTAAGTTCACAGACTTGTACTTTATTCAATTTGCGGATATTTCTCAGTTATTTTTCCTTCAACTATTAAACTATCAAGTTTATGCCTTTGGCAGTTATTGCACTGAAGTCATATTTGCCAATGTAATCTCACAGATATATATAAAAGGTGCCTCTTTATGCTGTTGGCTAAGATGTGATGCATGCATTCATATCATATCCAGCAAGCATAAATCATGGTCACTGCATGCACCTCTAACCATATATTACAACGGTGACATAAAGGTGTGCTCATGCCCCTTTTTTTTTGATGTTGTCAAAACAATCCCCACTGATTAAATTGGATCATCCTCACATGGCTTGTAACAGCATGTTTTGGACCGCCTCAATAAATCATGTGGCAATTTGGAGGCTCCCAGGTTGCCAGTACTAGTGTTTCTGCGGTCTCCCATGTCCTGGGTTACTGTAGTGGGTTAGATCTGTTTTTACCCACAACACATCTCAGCACTATCTCATAAGCTCTGGAGTCCAGGTCACATGAGCGCGCATGAGCTCCAGTCATTATCTGGTACACCGCTCTGATTTTTGAGCACATCAAGCTTTTTCGTGCTCCAGGATGAAGCGATGTAGGCTTTCACAGAGGAAAACACAGATCAAGATTTAAGAGTATTAAATTAAAATGAGTTATATGATCAGAATTATTGTTGTTTTTGTCACTGTGACTGTGTTTGTGCTCTGCTTCAGATCAGTGATGCATCGCCATTCATAGCTGAATTGAGAAAGGGTTTTGAATTCTGAGGCAGTTTGAATTGCAGACAGAGAAGGACAAGTTTGATTCAACTTTTTCAAGAAGAGTTAAGTTTAGACTTCAGTGCCATTTATAGTATAAATTACTTTTATCAAATGGGTTATTTCCAAAAAAATTTGATTTTTATTTTTTTTATTATTATTTTTTAAAGAAAAATGTAATTCATGCATCACAAAATGCTGTATAATTTGTTATGTTTATTTAATAAAATCATGATGATAATGCTATTTATGATTAACTTTTAAAACGCTAATAATTTAAAAACATTGGTAAATTTTTTGTCAATCTCTTAAGGAACATTTTAATGTTGTGATGCCTAATTTCACTTGCAAATGATAACTTAAGTTCGTACCGTTTCCCTAAGTCCAGAAAATAATTTAGAATTTTGATGTCAGTCATAAATTAAAAATAATTACTGACATCAGCCAGGATTCCCACTTTGTTGGTGCAGAATATTCTAGTTTGTTATATTTGATGTAAGTATATTGTTACTGAATTATTTAAAACCTGACTGAAGTTGAGGAGTTAAATGACAAGATTAAAATGATGTATAAAATAGCTATTTAACCTAAAATGATGTATAAAAAGAACTATTTTCCTATTTAATTGTTTTTCAATTGTTTTCAGTGTTTAAGTTTATTTATCTAGTTTGTTATGCTAATATGTTAAATGCTAATGTTTTCAATAATTATTTAGTAAGTTTGTGTGTAAACACTAGATTAAAGAAATCTTCATTTATGTTGAATTTGAATTGTTATTCAGTAAATTCTTTGTCCTGTCATTTAATTTCTAATCCTACTTACTGTAAAAACAAATTATAGACTGTGATATATGATGGTAAGAAACTTTAATGGTTGATTTTATTGGTTCCCTTGTATAATGTCATGTCCTCATTAGATTTTTGTCATGTGACCCCTTAGGCCTGTACAGCTCTACTGTTTGCATCGTTTATTGTTAGCTTTATTTGTGTCACATTTGTTGGATGAGTGTTTCAAATAATGTCTGCTTTTTGTTCATGTCATAGTTTTGTTTTGCTTGTTTAATTTACATTTATTTTATTAAACTGCACTTGGGTTCTTCAGCTATGGATTTTCGTATCACATTCCAGTTAAGATTTAAACATTGAAGAAGTCTTAATTATTATAATTACTTTGAGAAGCATACTATACTGTACAATATTATTATACTTTTGTCACAGTTTCTTTAAGGTAAACCAAATTTTTGTTTTGATGTCTTGTTGTGAAGATGGCACGAGTCTCAGTGTGTACATGATAGGTTTCCTTACATGAAATGGTACAGTTATTGTGAAGTGACGCTCAGAGCAGCTATGGAACTGTACATGTGTTCATGTACACATATAGTGAGATGACAGAATCTGGGTATCGCTATGTGTGGAGTAAATTCAATTGTGGAACCAGAATCTTTGGATAAAGATTCAAAGGCTTGGAATCTTTCCATTCCACAAAAGGCTCCTTATGTTAGAAAAAGGTCCTTTAAGAACTGTTTACTTGAAAGGATCTCTGTGGAGGCAAGTTGGTTCTTTTATGGCATTGTTGTGAAAATGTAATTTCGGAACCTTTATTTGTAATACAGTAGTGTCCTATAGTCCAAGTATGAAAATTATTTAATGGAGTAATACAACACATATACCCAAACTTTGAGCCCAAAATATTTGACATGACCCGAGCTTATCAGATAGCTTAAGCTTTAGAGGACTTTTTTTTTTTTTGCTTTGTCATCATGCCTAATGGTTTGGAACATAATTTCCTTTGAAATGTAATTTGTGGTAATCACATTGACTGAATAGATCCTGTTTATTTGTTACATCAGGCTTGAGTCTATTCAGGCCACATGATAATGGAGTAATTTAGTATCACATACTTGCATAACCCTTCTGAAAATAGCACCTTTTATATTCTGATGTATCTGAGCAAAGTTGAGTCGTAGTAGTAGTAGTGATGTAAACCGTTATACTGTATGTGTGATTCATGTTTTTTATTTCTATACCAACATGCTGATAAGTTAAATATAAAGCTCTAAATCAGACCTATAACAATAACAACTGCATAACACCAACAGAAAAATATCCGTAGGTTGTATGATTTTGGTGTGTGTAAGAGACCTTTCTTGCTTTTGTTGAAATGGTTGTTGCACCCTGTTGGAATCAAACGACTCCTCTGCAGCAGCCAAATCTTTTCATCTGTCAGAACTGCTTACAGAATTGCCCAAGTCTCCGATACCAGTCTGGGTTTCCTTATGTAGTCATCAGTGTGAATCACCCACGAGGAGCATGATGGTGACTCCTAACCATATATACGTCACTCTCTCGTGATGTAGACGGCATTGATTTTGATGTCCCCCTCCCCCATTGCATGCATTTGGCTTATTTGCTTACATTCTTAGGCCAGACACTCAAAAACAGATGCGAGTGTTTGAAAAAATGGCCAAAATATTGCTGTGTCGTGACAGCAGTTGACCTAAAAAGATAAAACTGACCATAGAAGACGCTAATGCCTGCTGTGTTGTCTCACCCCTTGTGGTGAGAATGCAGCGCTTCCTTGTGTTTTATAACCTGTGTTACAAGCTGAAACATCATGTGAAATCACATATTTGTGTAAGTGTTAAGAATCGAGACACATTTTATAATGCAGTGTCATGTGAAATCATGTTTTAGGTGTTAAAGTCTACGATGCCTCATACACTAATGATTCCTGTCAACTCCAAGAGCATACATAGTGGATCATAAATAGGTGATGAGATATATCTCAGTTTCATAGCCAGACATTGCTGTTTTCATGGATTTCAGGTTAATGATGGAATGGCTGCTGAGCGAGGGCCTTTTTACAGCCTATGAAAATTGAAGCTTGAAATGATGCAATATTATTATATCACGTTGTTTTCTTTGGCTGTTTATTGGGTGCAGTCTGCACAGTGTTATTTGCTTTCTCTTGAAGGGTGCTGTATGGTTTCCTCTCTGCTTGTTTTACAAAGGCAAAGTTATGTCTAGCTGACACTTCGGTTCAGATCTTCAGGAGTAACCTGAGGTTAAAGCAGCCCAGGCTCTTTGGAAATGCATGCTTCAGCCTACATTTTTGCGAAACGTGTTGCTCTGGATGCGGTTCAGATGAGAAATCCACTAGAGGGCGCTGTGTATATTTTAGCTAATTTGAAATTTGTTACTTGGGATACATTTTGTTGTACTTTTTAGTTACATGTCCTTCTTTACACTAGATGACAGGCTTGTCACTTAGTGAAAAACTGACCTAAACCCTTTCCTAAACCCGACCAATAGTGTTTTCAGAGGCAAACGTAAGAGAAAAGTACACTTTGACCACATAGTTTTACCTTGATTTTACATTGCTTTTGTATCTTTTGTGGAACTGTGCTTCACTGTAGTTTGGACTCGAAGCTGAGCGCATTGCATCACAAGTACAACACTGCACAAAGTAAGCTGCTAAGAAAAATGATCCCGCCAGAGAGGTTGTCCATATGAAAATGTATAGTATAGGTAAGACAATTTGATTACAGACACTGTTAAGATATTTTTGTATTTATTTGATGTGGTGGAAAGCACTGTTCTATGTTACTTCTTTATTTGTCAGTAAAATGTCCCTGTAAACATCATTAGCATGAAAAGAAACAAAACTTGTTGGCATCATGCTGCCCTAATTTGAGCATTAATTTGATGAAGAAACTGTAGTCAAACTTATGTTTAAGCACGTTTTTGCAGTTTCACAAAAATGTAGACTGAAGCATTTATTTCCAATGAGCCTGTGTTGCGTTAAAGGTATAGTTCACCCCAAAATATTAATTACTTACCATTTTCTGACCTTCAGGTTGTTCCAAATGTGTATCAGTTAATTTCATCACACAATACACATTTTGAACAATTTATGTAACTAGACAGTTGATTGTAGCCATTGACTTCCACATAATGGAATAAAAATACTATAGCAGTGGCTACCATCAATTTTGGGGTTATAAAAAAACTGCAGATTATCTGATTATTACATATACATATATACAGTTGAAGTCAGAATTATTAGCCCCCCTTTGAATTTTTTTCCATTTTTAAATATTTCCCAAATGATGTTTAATAGAGCAAGGACATTTTCTAGGTAAGTCTTAAAGTCTTATTTGTTTTATTTCGGCTAGAATAAAAGCAGTTTTTAATTTTTTTAAATCCATTTTAAGGTCAATATTATTAGCCCCTTTAAGCTATTTTTTTTCCCGATAGTCTACAGAACAAACCATCGTTATACAATAACTTGCCTAATTCCCCTAACCTGCCTAGTTAACCTAATTAACCTAGTTAAGCCTTTAAATGTCACTTTAAGCTGTATAGAAGTGTCTTGAAATATATCTAGTCAAATATTATTTACTGTCATCATGGCAAAGAGAAAATAAATCAGTTATTAGAAATGAGTTATTAAAACTATTAAGTTTATTAATGTGTTCTCTCTGTTAAAGAGAAATTGGGGAAAAAAATATACAGGGGAGCTAATAATTCAGGGGGGCTAATAATTCTGACTTCAACTGTATATACAGTATTGGGGCTGGGCGATTAATCGAAATCAACATTCAGAACCTAAAATCGATCCAATTTTATCAGGTCATTATTTTCAATTACTTTCCCTACCGCGTATTAAGTCACCCTGCTCTGTAAAGGCTGATTTAAACTTCTGCGTCAAACGCACATGTATGCTCCGGCGCAATATATTCACTTTTTTATAAGAAAAGAGTGACTGTTGATTTTAGGCAATGTGTGTTTTTAATTTCAGTTGTTCAACGTTGATGTTCAATAAATAATCATAGATCCTTCAATTATTTTAAAATCAAAAATGCACCCTTCATTCAGAAATCTCTCACTTGTAATATATGAGCATAATTACTGTACAAAACCTGTCAGAGAACTTCGAGGACAAAAAAATTCAAATAAATAAATAAAATAATCATTCATTAATTGTAATCAAGTTAAAATGTTCAATATTTTATTTATATATATATATATATATATATATATATATATATATATATATATATATATATATATATATATATATATATATATATATATATATATATATATATATATATATAAAATGAACAAATGGAGGGTGAGCAAATGGTGACAATTTAACGTTTTGGGTAAACTATGCCTTCTTTATTCAATGACACAAAAGTGATAGCTCATGGATCAAGCTTTGTTGATTATAAACTCTCAGTCCGTCATTTAACTGTGCAGATGTGTAAACCACTCACACTATTGCACCTCATGTGTTACATGCATTCTTAGTACTAGGTTATGGAGGATGCAGCAAACTACCGTGACCTGACATACTTTGCAGGAACTGCAATCCAGGTACCTGATTTTAAAATACAGAAAGTGCGCTTGGCAGCACTTCAGGCTTGGATGTATGGCCAGTTATTATGCTTTTCCACCAGATCATCATTTGATAATTAACTTAATGACAAAATCGATTGAAAATACACACACTTTAAAATGAAATTCCACTTAGCGCCTACTTTCATTGGTAATAGTTCAACCTTAAAGAGATAGTTTACCCAGAAATGAAAATTTGCTGTTAATTTACTCAACCTTAGCCAATCTCTGATGTAGTAATTAATTCCCCTGGCTGCTGAAGATACATTCAGGTCTTATGAAGCGAAACTATCAGTCTGTACAAGAAACTGAACATTATTTATTACAACATTATTATCCTTAGGATGGGGTGGAGTAAAGGTGATACAGTTGTAAATAATTTTCATCTAATAATCTTTTTTTAATGTTCTACTAAGCAAAATCACCAAACTCTTTAATGGTCTGTGCTTGGTGGGTAAATTAATTAAATACATTTTTGGTTTGGGTGAACCATTTTTTTATTGTGTGCTATCCATTCTAATGGGAAAAATGCTCCTTTTCCAGCACTTAAAAAAACCCCTCAACATTATAAACATTATAAATAGATAGAATTGATATGCTTTTCTAACATATTTTAGCAAACTTCATCCTGAGCTTAACTTAAGAGCCTGTTAGCTTAACTTAGAAGAGCTGAAAGCCATGAATACACAAGGTTAAACAGGGTGTCCACGGGGTCTTAAAAAGTATTGAATTCATTGATGTACATTCGAATCATTCATATTTTTAAAAGCACGAAAGAGCACATGCTGTTGTGTGTGTGTGCGCCATGCTTAGCCTCGGACAGGCTCGGAGACGAGCAGAACACACACATCTAACGCCATCTTAATATGAGCGCTTTAATGGTCAAATATATGCACATTTGTGTCAAAACACGGCGTTTAGTGATTATTCATATTAACCCTCATTTATGTAATAAACAAACAAACAAGTTGTGAATCAAAAGACATGTGAAAGTGAAACAATATCAGAGCCGCACTATTCTTAAAGTGACAGCGTGCAATATTCCTGCTGCCGCCTGTTTTATTATTAATCAAACAACAAAAGAAGAAAATCCCTCACTGCTCTTGACTGAAGGACTTTTGTAGCTAAAGTTTTTTTCTTACAATGAAGATGCTTAAAGCACAGTTTAAACATAATATTTTTAATAACTCATTTCTAATAACTGATTTATTTAATCTTTGCTATGATGACATTACATTATGTTGTACTCGATATTTTTCAAGATACTGGTATTTAGCTTAAAGTGACATTCATAGGCTTAATTAGTGTAATTATTCAAGTCATTTTATAACAGTAGTTTCTTTTGCAGACAATCAAAAAAATATATTGCTTAAAGGGGCTAATAATAATGAGCTATTAAAATAGGTTTCAAAATATTTAAACCTGCTTTTATTCTAGCTGAAATAAAACAAATAAG
Organism: Danio aesculapii; assembly: GCF_903798145.1. Classification (NCBI taxonomy): domain Eukaryota; kingdom Metazoa; phylum Chordata; class Actinopteri; order Cypriniformes; family Danionidae; genus Danio; species Danio aesculapii. The sequence goes on along the minus strand of NC_079443.1, from coordinate 33,111,346 downwards.
CCTTTCTCCAGAAGAAAAAATATTACAGGAAATACTGTGAAAAATTCCTCTGTTAAACATCATTTGAGAAATATTTATATTAAAAAATTCACAGAACCGCAAATAATTTTGACTTCAACTGATAATCGTTTTGAATAATCGTGATTACAATTATGACCAAAATAATGGTAATTTATGATTTTTCCCATAATCTTGCAGCCCTATTTAAAAGTCTTAATCATGTTTTTATGAGGTCTTAAATTTTTTCAAGTGTTGTCCAAAGTGTCTGACTCCTAAAAAACGGAAATATATTTATTTTCCTCTCAATATTAACACCGGCGTGCTTGATCCACACGTTTGGTTCAGGCCGGGGAGTGTCCCGCCAAGCTCCTCCATCCGGGTGATTTCACATAATTTGCGACAAACACGGGAAGGTGATACAGTTTGACACTCTCCACATGTAGCGAAACCATAAAGCGAAACAGACGGCAAAATGAGAAAATATACGTTTGCGTACTCCTGGATGGAGAAAGAGGAGTTTAAACAGTGGCTGAAACCTGTTGCTGAAAACAGTGGCGTAATTTATTATTTCAAGCTTTGTTTCTTCTGAGCTTATCTGAGTTCTGTTGCATGGTTGTGCTCCTTTGAGTTATTTAACTACAACTGTTTATTAACAACTGTTTATTAAGTTAAAGGTTTGATACTGATTATAACTTAAAGTGCCGATGAGGTCTTAAAATATTCTGAGAAGGTCTTTAAGTCTTAAAATGTATTGAAATTAGCGTTAGGATTCCTGCATATACCCTGTTAAATGGCATGGTTATATCAGGAAACGTGTTTTTATTGCCCTTTTAGTTAGACTCAGATTAGTTTGTTTTCCTATTACCACTATACATTGGCCAGTTGATTTTAACACTGTAACAATGTGAACATAAACTAACATCATAATATGTCAGCAATGTTTACAGTGTTGTCAATGTTATAACATTTTGGCAATGTAACACAACATTTATTTGTAAGACTTTAGTAAATTTAGCATCACTCACTGGGCATTTAACTTGTTGTGAAACATTCAAAAAGTAATGGAATATACTTTTTACAGAAATGTCGCCACAAGCACAGATATTCCAAGAGACTGGGTTTAGTGTTTGTGGTGTTATTTTCCTGAACAATGGTTTCATTTTCAAAATCTTAACACTGTAACACAGTATATAAAGCACACAGAAGTCAGTTTCTGTCTTCAGCACAACTAATTTGTATGACTTACAATAATACAACTTTAGGAACTTGGTTACCCTCTTGCAGAAGTCAAGGTTATGTAGATTTCTATTGGTTTGACTTTACTAGCAAATGTTTTAATGTTGGAAAAAAGACTTTAAAAGTAGAACTACTGAATTCACCGCAGTGTGTCAGATCATCTGTGCCAACCAATAGGCTAAAAGGGATATTTCCCCCCTCTTTTTATAATATGGGTTTATTAGATTCTTGTTGTCAAAGTGCCTGAGCTGAATGTTATTTAATGCATGTTAGCTGTAGCCTGTGGCTTGTGCTAGCTTTGTCTGAGATCGCTGACAAGCTTACCATGCGGGTGACTGTAGTACAGATTGCAAACAGTATGAATAACCCGTGAAAGCGAACAGTTGTCTCTCAGCTTGACTGTATGTGTGAGAGCAGAAGATTCTCTCTCTCTCTTTTTTTTTCCAGCAGTCTACTCGGGGATCTGAGCTAGTGGAGCTTGTGCTGTGTAATTTTTGCTGCAGTGCAGCTGACAGTATTGTAACACCGCCTCTCGCAGAATATGTCTGCCTTTTTGCAGCACTGCTTCTAAGCTGTGAAGCAACTCCAAACTGCTTTGTTTAAGAAAAACTGCATTAGTCCTCAAGTTTCGTATTCATCCATCATCATTGACATCCCCTGTGCTTTGTAGCCTTACGTTTACACTCAGATAGCTTTGTCAACATTTTATGCTGACCTTTAGGAAGATATTATTTCCAGAATTATTGGCTTCTCAACCTATTCTGCAATTCTTCTTTGCAGTGTTTAGTAAACTCTTACTAAAGTAAGTCCCCTTGACATTTTTTCTTGTGTTAATTGGTAATGATACCATTGTGTATGGCGTCCTAGCACAGCTAATTGTGGGTTCATGGATAATTACTATTATTTAGAGGACTGTTTGGTGTTTACTCATCTGCCCCAGGGCTAATTGAATACATTCACTTATAATGACGCTTTTAAACAGAGAGGAGACGATAGAGACTCCCAGAGAGAATCAGAAAAGGGTAAAAATTTATTGAAGGTGACATTGTGATTTTTTTTGGAGTGTTAAACTCAAATTGTAAAACATCTGAATGCTAAAGTATAAGATACTGGAATGCTAAGACTCTCGAATGTTAAGACATCTGAATGTTCATCTATAAGACACCCAAATGCTAAGACATCTGAATGTTCAACTACAAGACACCCGAATGCTAAGATACCTGAATGCTAAAACATCTGAATGTTAAACTACAAGACACCCGAATGCTAAGACTCTCGAATGCTAAGACATCTGAATGTTCAACTACAAGACACCTGAATGCTAAGAGACCTGAATACTAAGACATCTGAATGTTAAACCATAAGAAACCCGAATGCTAAGACTCTCGAATGCTAAGATTCTCGAATGCCAAGCCATCTGAATGTTAAACTATAAGAAACCCAAATGCTAAGACTCTCGAATACTAAGATACCTGAATGCTAAGACATCTGAATGTTCAACTATAAGACACCCAAATGCTAAGATTCTCGAATGCTAAGATTCTCGAATGCTAAGACATCTGAATGTTCAACTATAAGACACCCAAATGCTAAGATTCTCGAATGCTAAGACATCTGAATGTTCAAGTATAAGACACTTGATAGCTAAGACTCTTGAATGCTACGATACCTGAATGTTAAACTATAAGACACCCAAATGCTAAGACTCTCAATTGCTAAGATACCTGAATGCTAAGACATGTGAATGTTCAACTACAAGACACCAGAATGCAATGACATCTGAATGTTCAACTATAAGACTCTTGAAAGCTAAGATACCTGAATGCTAAGACATCTGAATGTTATACTATAAGACACCAGACTGCTAAGACAACCGAATGCTAAGACACTCGAATGCTAAGACAATTAAATCCTAAGACTCCTGAAAGCTAAGTTAACCAAATGCTAAGTCACCTGAATGCTAAGACATTTGAATAATAAAATAAAACAATGGAATGCTACACGCGATGCTAAGACTCCTGAATGCTAAGACTCCTGAATGCTAAGACACCAAATGCTAAGACAACCGAATGCTAAGACTCCCAAATGGTAAATTAACCAAATGCTAAGTCACCTGAATGCTAAGACATTTGAATGTTAAAATAAAACACTGGAATGCTATTGGGTTATCAGTCACATCACTATAAAGACACTGACCCCTATGGTGTTTACATAGTGGCTCTTATGCAAGTGACTGTATTTGATGAACTGGGAGTGAAAAGAGGTCAAGTAAAACTGTACTTAGCTTACCTTGTCAATAAGAGATCTGCAGGGCCTGTGAAGGCCTCCATCTGAACCCTGTAACTTTGTTAAAACAGAGTTTAGTTGTAGGCAATGCTCAAAGCGTCACTAAGACTTCTTTATGCACAGCTTTTTATTTTTTATTTTGCAGCACTGAACAAGCGTTATGTTTCCATGGTGAGACTGCTATTACTGGAAATTGGCATCATGGTCTGTCCTGACCTGTAAGAACAATATCAGGCGCAGCAAAATATCTAAGTGATAGAGCCGTACTGTACTGGTAACACTTGACATTTCTCAAAGGTTCTCATTATTCAACAGCATATCAGTGTTTCTAGTGGGTCACCAGTGCCTCATAGCAGCTGCTTACCACTGAAGAGGCCATAAGAGCATGGTTGGGATTCACAAACTCGCTGTTGAAAGTTGGTTGATGTTGAGAGAGCTGGAAAATGGAAACCTCAGGGTTATTAGGGAATTTTGAGAGACGGATACGCACTGCAATCAAACTTGATGTGCGGGGTAAGTGCAAGCTGGTGTGCCTGCTTTTTGTACCTCTGTGCGGCTACTGACAGCTCTGTTTCGTCTGTTAATACCCCTAGAGTTACAAGCTGTAATGCAATTTAGACTAGTCAAAATGCCAATTAGATATCTGTAATGTAATTTGACTAGTAATGGTTTGTATTGATTAGATCTTTAATGCAGTTTTGATGGCATAATTTCAGGTCACCAGATGTGTGATTCAATTTTGACTAGTAAAAATGCCAGCCGCACATATCCAGAATTCAATTTTTAGCAGTCATATGCCTCCGTAGGAGTTCGTTGGATTCAAGTTTTAGATTTCTATGTATTTTTTTAGCCTGTGCTTTTTATTTGAAGGAAGTTTTAAAAAGCTCTACAGTTGTTTGTATTCAAATGATGATTTGTTTGCCTGCAATTGTCTAGAATACTAGATGCTAGAAATCAGATGGAATGAGGTATGTCTTGACTCGTTAGTGTTGCCAGATCTTGCTACAGAAACAAAACTGAAAATAACAACAAACCTATGATAATCTTAAAAGCAAATGATTCTGAACAAAAACTTCATCTTTGCAATCTGCACCCATTCCCAGCTACTTTGCCTACACTGTAGATGACCTGAAAATACAAATGAGCTTATAAGATGCAGTTTTATTTATTTAATTTTTAAGAAATATTTCTTGTTTGCCCATTTTCATAATGTACAGAGTGTTTATGTGTATTATAAATGAATCAAGATACTAAATTAGTTTAAATAAATCATGAATAGGACTTCTTGTGATTTTTGCCTTAAACATCTTACATGACAATAATTGTTGTAATTATATATTTTAATGCAGAACAAACATTGCTCAAACATTTAATTGACAAAAATAGGACTAAACATTAAACACAAGCCTGTCGAAATGTAAAAAAAAACAAAAAAAAAACAAAAAAAAAAAACATTTGAGCCTAAACTAACACAGAGACTTTTTGACTCACGAGTTTCTAAGAGTGATCAGTGTTGGGAAAAGTTACTTTTGAAAGTAATGCATTACAATATTAAGTTACTCTCCCAAAAAAGTAACTAATTGCGTTACATTACTTTTTCTTTTTACTTTTGCGTTACTTTTCCTTACCTGGCCGAGGCTTGATCTCTTTCAGAACTTGCAGGTGTTTTTCTCCTTTTTTATAGAGAAGCTCACCATTTAACAACCACCCATATAACCTACTCCTTCATTTTCCTATAAAAGTGTAGAATAAAATGATATTTTGAGAACTTTCTGAGCCCAGAGTTACACATGCTGTATATACACATTAATGAAAGCATGTAAAGTAATGTGTTTGCTATTTTTGAATGTTTTGTGTTATTAGTTAAGTAAAGTCATGTCTGTTGAGATAAAGATTGCAATAAAGCCTAAGAGTATTAAAATAAAATAATTTATTAAGGCATCTACAGTTACTGTCAGTTACTGTCGCTTCTACAGTAACGTTAGACAGTGGCTGCACCTCCTCAACAATAAAAGCAATAACAATTTTTTTGTTTAGTCGAATTAATTGTTTTACCTGGAGGCCGTGAACTGATGTCAATCATAGCTGGAGGTGGGATGCGGGTGTAGTGCGTCGCATCCAGTTCTGTTTGTTTTTTCTCGATGTCGTGTTTCTTGCAGTTATCAAGAGTTTTACTTGCACATAATCTACACTTAACAACAATCCACTTCTTTTCTTCGATGACTTCAAAATAATAGGAGTCGATTGCAAAAATGCAAGTCTCCGGCCTGCCATTGTTTCTGTTTCTGACTGTAGTGATGGGCGATTTGCGAATAAATCATTTGTTTAAACCGGATCTTCTAAGTGAACTGATTGAACCACTTTATTCAATTGAACTTGTCGTGAAATGGTTTGCATCTTCAGTTAATAGCGAACTAACATACCGGATACCCCCTCTGACTCTAAATAAACCCATATCAGTTTGTAGATTAAGTTAGTAGAACAGTACACTGACTCATCTGCTGTGAAAAAAGAGACCTGATGGTGATGAAGAGTGCTGTTCCCTCGTCGCAGCACTCTCTCATTAAGTGTGTGACTCAACCTGACTAAGGTCATTTTTATTTTGCAATATATTTTGTAAAAGCCAATTAAGCAAGGTAAAAAGTAACTCATGTTACTTTTTTAAAAGTAACTCAAATAATATTACTTATTTTTTTTAAAGTAATGCGTTATACTATATATGATTTGGAAAAGTAATATTATTATGTAACGCGTGTTACACATTATGCGTTACCTCCAACACTGATAGAAAAATATGATGATAAATATGAATACTGCTGCAGACTTTGTCTCTTAATAACAAGTCAAATGCAACACAAATGACAGTTGCGGAAAAACAGCAGTCAAGAAAGCATCTAATCATAGTCATGTGGACATGTTTGCTTAAACTTTGCAGTTCACTGACATCATGTCAGCAACTGAGGTTTGATTGAGTCCATTCAATATTATAAACTATATAAGATCTGGATTTGTAGGCATTTGTTTTTGTGTTTCGTAGAAGAGAAGAGAGGCTTTTGGGAGCTTAACATCCTTTGGATATTTTCAGCAAGTCCTGGCACAAAAACACTCTGCAGACAACCGAGGAAGTTGAAGAATCTCTTGTTTTTTTACAAGATGTTCATACAGGGTACATACAAAAAGTGATTCATACATAATTCTTACATGTAGCCCATTTTAATGTGCTTGTCACTCCTGGGAATGTAATGTGTGTACTGTACATAACCATAACTGAGCAACAGTTGTCAATATACTATAAAACTAATAAGTAGTAGAGGAACTGTGCTCTGAAGAACCACCTTAAGTTAAAGAGGCAGTGTACTGTATGTCTGCCGAAAATCGAAATTCACACCACAGCAGATATGCTGATCTTGCATGATTAAAATTTCAGAAACCGCAAACAAAATCTGCCACCCCCTCCTTTCTCTCTCTCCCTCTCTCTCTTTTCTCACTCTCTCTCTCACTGTTGGGCCAGGGTCTGCGTGCAAAGACATGAGTGATTTGAACAGAGCTCTCTTCATTTTCCTCTTCCTCTCTCTGCATGGTTGTAAATAAACAGCGAATCAAAGTGTAAATCATGTGCCGTCACATAAAAATATGGGGCAAGAGTCGACAGACATCAGTAGCCTGTGCCAGACAGACAAAAGTAATCACTGCATTGCAGATAATAAAAATGGAAGGTCAAGTTTTTATCTTATCATTCCTCTCTTTTTAAATGAAGTCTTTTTTTTATTGCCTCAGTAGGGGGAATGATATGATTATGCATACACTGCGTCTGGCATCCCTTCACATCCTCCTTACCTGTCTGGAGGGTGAGATGAGTGAGTCTCATTAGGGGTGCTGGTGTTAGAGAAGGGCAGACCCTGGTGCTGCAGGGTTGCAAGGCTGCCAGTTCTCTGGACACACACTCTGATCTCACTGTTACTCAAATTGATCCAGTCACTGGCCCGATTGCTGCTGTGTAAGGCCCCAATATGCTCTCTGTGATGATCATCTGTTCTTTTCTAAGGTACAGGAAGTTCGAAATGGCAACAGTATATGGTTTTCAACTGAAAGAGTTTGTGGAAAGCCGGTGCAGAATGTTGGCACTTAGGGCCGTGCAATATGACAATATAATGGAAAAAATAAAAAAGTCTATCTTTTCATGTTATGGTCTATTGGAGTGTTTCTCAACCACGTTCCTTGAGGACCAACAACACTGCATGTTTTGGATATCTCCTTTGTCTGTCACATTAATTACAGCTCTTTCAATCTCTGCTAATGAGCTGATGATCTAAATCAGGTGCGTTTGGTTAAGGAGACATGGAAAATGTGAAGAGCTGGTAGTTTTCCATGAATGTGGTTGAGAAACACTGCTCTATTGTTCACGGTGAAACATTTTCATCATTTATATGAGTACAAAATTATACGCCATTACGGGAATGCAAACAGAAACATGAATAACAGGATTGTGGGAATGTTGCAATCTGGAAACTACGACATTTAAAATTTTATATCAATGTGGGGCATCACAATGGCGCAGTGGGTAGCACAATCTCCTCACAGCAAGAAGGGTGCTGGTTTCGAGTGTTGGCTGGGTCAGTTGGTATTGCACATTCTCCCCATGTTCGTGTGGGTTTCCTCCTGGTGCTCTGGTTTCCCCAACATGTCCAAAGACATGCGCTATAGGTGAATTGGATGAGCTAAATTGTCCGTAGTGTATGTGTTTGAATGGGAGTGTATGGGTGTTTCCCAGTGATGGGTTGCAGCTGGAAGGTCATCTGCTGTGTAAAACATGCTGGATAAGTTGGCGGTTCATTCCACTGTGATGACCCCAAAGGGACTAAGCTGAACGAAAATAAATAAATGAATTTTATATTAATGTCGTATTTATAATCATTTGTGTTTAATAAAGTGTTTTAAATTTTATTCATGTTTATTTTATATTTCTACACTTTTAATCAAACATTTGCCATGAAGTTCTACATAAGTTGAGAAATATTATCACATATGAATGAATAGATTTCTGAGAATATACTTTAAATGTAAAAAAAGAAATAGTCCTTTACATGTGACATTATACAGTGGTCCATCGTTTTTCGCAGGAGTTACGTTTTAGAAAAAACCCGCAAAATGCGAATTTAGCGAAGTACTCAGCTTTATTTTTTATAATTAGATATTTTAAGATTGTAAAACCCACTTTACTGTATACACTCTTATTTAAACACTCTCAAAGTTCAAACCTTCCTAGAAAAATAAGTCCAGTATTATAGAATGAAACCAAAGATCAAAACCATTTGATTTTCATTCAAATTTTTGTGCGATGGTTAGCATCTTCCTCTGCAGCAGGTGGCTTTGATGATGCAGAACGTTTTGTCAACATTGTGAGGAGAAAACTTGCAAACATATGGTACAGCACTTTAGTTACACTGCTAGCGATTGAAGATTTATGCAAATTTAGCAAGCTGAACGCGCTCTGTACTGTACATGAGACACGATACGGAAGAGATTGATTGAAAATGGTCTTCATTCAGTTAGGACACGGAACACATTGCACTCATCAGGATGCAGAACACAATGCGCTGTAGAAAAAAGCATGTCAAATTACACAAAAAAAAAATCGGCGCAACTGCGAGGTCACGAAAAGTGAACCGCGTTATAGAGAGGGACCACTGTATATACAGTATTAACTGATTGAATTTGCAGTAATGGTTCTATATTGTGATATATATCGTTATCAGGATATGAGAAGCATATCGAGTTCGTTACCAATCAGTACTGAAATTTTAAAAACATTCATTTCCTGCTAACATTTGAACTTATACTAGCTGATTTCTTTTTGTACCGATTCGAACCAAACTTGATACTTTTGACGACATTATGTCATATCATTCACCCCTATTGCCCCTTAAATTAACTTTTGTTCCTTTATTTTCTTTTAAAAGACATTTACACTTGAATTTTTCTAGAAGCTTTTCAGGTTCATTAGATTTCTGCTGCCATATCATAGTTTTGTTCACACTCTCACACATGTGCCATAAATAACCTTCTTTATTCACACACAGAGACAAGTACATGCTTAACCTAAGTCTTGACTGACATGGGAATGTTTTGATAATCAGGTGGCACTCAACAGACTCGAGCCTCTCTTGCTTGGCATTATGACAGCTATTCCAAAGATCCGGGATGCAGTTTATTCTGGTAAATCATCTAAACAGATTGATCTGATTAATTGAAGCAGACTGAATTTGAACAGGCATGGAAGGCAGGCACGCTAGAAAGTGATGCTAAAAAATGTAGCCCCTAGAACTAGTGTTAGTCTAGATCAGGGATCACCAAACCTGTTCGTGGAGGTCCGGTCTCCTGCAGATTTTAGCTCTAACTCTACTCAAACACAACTGAACAAGCTAATCAAGGTCTTACTAGGTATACTTGAAACACCCAGGCAGGTGTGTTGAGGCAAGTTGAAGCTAAACCCTGCAGGGCACTGGACCTCCAGGAACGAGATTGGTGACCCCTGGTCTAGATGGATTCTCTTGAGGCTAAGGGAATAAAGTTTACACTCATAACTGCTTCGAGCAGACCTCAGTTACTGGACATTGATCTCCCTAAACTTAGTTTCCATATGGGTCAGGACACTTATTTCCAACCCAATACCAACAAATCAACAAATCCAGCATAGGAAGTGAGCACAATGACAAAGTATGCTAAAAACTGCAGCCCCTAGTGTTAAGGTAGGGGAGTGAGGTTTACTTGTACAACTCATACTAGTTGGACTCCATTACATCAAAGTCCCTTTAAGGCAACTCATTTAAGTCAGCGGCCATCTCTGAAATGCCTCTCAGTAGGGCTGTAAGAAATTGGGCAACTCTGAAATTGAGATGTTTAGTTTTTCTGCCATAAATATATACAATTTCACCAGATGACTTGAAAATGGCTGTTTGGAAATATTGTATTCAACCAGATTGATTGGGATCATTCTGTATAGAAGGAAATTATGCATAAGATGTAATAAACAAATTACAAGCATGTATAAATTCAAAAGACTAAAGATAAAATTGTTATTAAATAGTACTTTATGGTTTTCATGGCAGTCAAATAGTATTCAGGTACAGAATTAGAATGATCAAATGTTAAAATTATAAAATAATTTAGGAAAAAAAGGATGCTAATGACCCGAGCCCCTAGCATCAGTTGCTTTGAGCTTCTTGAGGAGATTTACTTGCATAACTCTGTTACACTTGATTCTCACACAGCATTGTCATATGTCTTTAGAAGTCATGGAATGTAGTGCATGAGCCAAATGGACTAATTTTATGATAGTTTTATTTCTTTTTTCATCTTTGGTGTTAATTGACTCATGTTTAAACTTCAGTCCCCAGCCTAAATGCAGATCCACGTAGCGATAGCTATAATGAGAACTAAATTCACATCCACCCAAATCACATGGCTGTTTATTTTATTAATAACATACACTGATTTTTGTTGTCTGCCACTTAAAATGCTAAAGTTCTTTAAAGCAGAATGGATTCTAATTGGTGGCCAATATTCGTCAGCTATTTTTATATTTTAAATAAGTTTAAAACTATACAGTAGTATATAATAGTCATGAAACTGTAAACAGACTTTGAGTTGCACATCATAGAAGACAATGTTCGCTTCTGTTCGTTTAGAGTTTTCTGTGATATTTTTGTCTTCCATATTTTATATTATATAAGCTTTTGTAGTCCTTGTGAATGAGATTTAAGGTTTGGGACTCTGCTGAAGTCTGTTCTGACATGAAAGTGTCAGTGTTGACGTTATTTCCTACTGTTTTTAATGCTGCACAACTTGCAGTGACAGGTGAAAATCCGATCTACCTGTTTACACATGTAAACAAGGCCTAAATCTGATTTGAGTAAATCGGAATCCATGCAATTTTTTTTTTACACGTACTGTACATGGGCCATATCCAATCTATGCCAAAAATCTTGAACCATGCAGTGTAAATGCAGCCTCAATGGTGAAAATAACCACAGTATTTGTGATGTGTTAGGCTCTTATATCTATTTACAAAACAACATATATTTATCCTAAGAGAAGCAACTTCACTTTTATTATTAACAACAATATGCATTGCTAAGCACTAGGGATGGGCCGGTATAAGATTCTCATGGTATGATAACCATATAAATATATAAAAATATCACGGTTTCACTTTTTAGTCGTATCACGCATTAAAGTGAATTTTATATCAAATCATATTGTACACATCGGTCTGTGCACTTGCTGCATCACAGACAGCAATATTTTAAGTATTTATAAAAGATTAATCACTTTCTGGCTATCGGATATTAGGCATAGATATATGTACAGTATATACAGATGAAGTCAGAATTATTAGCCGCCGTGTTTATTTGTTTCCTCAATTTCTGTTTAACGCAGAGAAGATTTTTTCAGCACATTTATGAACATAAGAGTTTTAATAACTCATTTCTAATAACGGATTTATTTTATCTTTGCCATGATGACAGTTAAGAATATTTGACTAGATATTTTTCAAGACACTTTCAATACAGCTTAAAGTGACATTTAAACCTGAACTAGGTTAATTAGGTTAACTAGGCAGGTTATGGTAATTAGGCAAGCTATTGTATAACTATGGTTTGTTCTGTAGACTATCAGGAAAAAAATGTAGCTTAAAGGGGCCATTAATTTTGACCTTAAAATGGTGTTTAAAGAATTAAAAACAGCTTTTATTCTAGCCGAAATAAAACAAATAAGACTTTCTCCAGAAGAAAAAATATTATCAGACATACTGTAAAAATTTCTTTGCTCTGTTAAACATAATTTGGGAAATATTTAAAAAAGAAAAAACAATTCAAAGGGGGGCTTATAATTCTGATTTCAAATGTATATTGCAATCTTGATTTTCGGAAGTATTACATTGCTTTGTAAATGTTGTATGCCATTTATTGAGTCTTCCCGTATAGTTTGATAGAGCACTAGTACCCAGAAGCCGCTTCGCGTGTTGTCACACTTAACAAGCAGATAGATCAAGATTTGAGTGAGTTTTTGTTTTTATTTTGAATGGCATAAATGCATGTCATATTGCCAAAATCTGTGACATAAATGCCATTCATTTAATTCAGTGAGTGTAACTAATCTATACAGCTCCATTCCTATAAAGTTCCACAACAGCTTCTAAATGCTGCTACAAGTTATTTATTTGTTAAGTTCTGAATTTGTTTTTGTATTAAATGATAGTTTTTTTTGTATATGTACAGTAAAATTAATTTGAGAGATGTAATGTTGTTCTAGAATGACCAAAAGATGTTAATGCAACAAATAACGTTTCCTACTTGCTAAATCATGTCCACAGTTTGATTTCACATCTCAGACACTACATCACATTAACATCAAACGTGGAAGCCTTCTTCTCTCTCTGGACTACAAGAGCCCACGAGGACAGTCTTTGAGGGCTTTTGGATGAAGTCCATGCAAGAGGACTTTTTTTCATTAGTAGCGAGTCTTTCTCCAGTCTTTCAAGTACCTAATCAAAGTCCAAATTTACAGTATTTGCTTTGCTAATGCACATTTCTGGTTTTATTCAATTATTTACTGGTACTCGGGATTCCAAAGGAAATGCTATTTTTAATTGAAGCGTAATAACTTGTTCTTCCTTTGAAATGACAGTCCTTTTCAGTTCACTTAATGTCACTTAGGCCATTCAAGGTAATGTTAACCAGTTGCTAAATGGCTAATTGGCAAATACTTTAACATTTTATCAGGCTGTGGAATGTAATATGATCTCTCATGGCAGTCTATTGAATTGAATTTCCACCTCAGTTTTGTCTACTTGGTATTTAGGGTTAGGCGCTGTCAGTGAAAGCTCAAAATCCCATTCTGATGAACAGTTTAGAGCTCCAAGTTCACTTTCAACACACATAGGAGCATATGATTTTGCATTCATTCTCAAGGTTATGGCAGCCATTGAATTGGACGTCAGATGTCAGATTGGCGCCTCGCTGCGTAACGCCCGTTCAACAAACATAAGATAGGTCGTCACTACACCTCCTCCTTCTATCTTGGTCGTGATGTGTGAAAAGCCTCATAATAATGCCCATCTAAATATAGTTGGCTCTTTCAGAGGTGGCATAGCAACAGAGTTGGGATCTGTTGACTAAAGAAACTGAACTTCATAACTGCCTTTTGAAATCTGTTTGAATGGAGTGATCTTGACTCACAGTTTTTGTATTGTTTCCATGTTATACATTGAAGAGTTATGTAAAGCGCTGCGAAATAATAGACACGTATTTGTTTTTGTCAAGTTGCTTGGTGAGTTGATAAAAGATGATGGTAATATAATGTTGGATTTTTGGATGTTCGCAACCACTTGTGAACTTCTTCTGTTATGTGATGTTGTGCAATGGCATTTGTAATCAGAATATTAAAAAAGTAGAAGATTTGAAGCTCTTTGATGTGGCATAAACGTTTCAGTGTTCAAAGGCATCAGTAAAACAGCTTGTAAACAGTATGCCACTTAAAATTGCGTTTACCTCAGTTATTGCCAATTCCAAGTCATTCAACTTCCACAGCTTGTTAGTTCACTATATAGAAAAATGAACTCTAGAGCATATACAGAGCCATTTGTGGAATATATATACAACTCTGTATTTTTATTGATTTATTTTTGACAATTTCAAAGTTGTCATTGTGTTCTGGATTTGCTATTAATATGTAAATTATTATTTTTAGTTTATAATATACTGATAATGTGTCAAAAATGCTAAACACTTTAGATTATTGTTATTTATTGCATTTATTTGACACTAGGACAGTATACAAATGTGCTGTTTTTAAATATTTAATGGTGCCATATACTGTATTGGCTTAATAAGTTAAATTGTTATCTGATATCTACATAGAAGGTTTATGCCTTTGGTAAGTTCAGAAACTGTTTTGTAAGCTAATTTATTACTCCGTAAAATACCCATAGAATCAGAAGGTCCATGATTGACCATATATGGCTCGTGTGGTGAAAATAATGAGCTCTTTTCTGATGTGCCACTCTCAAAGACACACACACACACGCACACACGTGGGTTTCCTCCGGGTGCTCCAAAGACATGTGGTACAGGTGAATTGAGAATGCTAAAATTGACCGTAATGTATGAGTGTGAATGAAAGAGTGTGTATGGATGTTTCCCAGTGATGTGTTGTGGTTGGAAGGGCATCCACTGTGTAAAACATATGCTGGATAAGATGGTGGTTCATTCCGCTGTGGCGACCCCAGATTAATAAAGGGACTAAGGCGAAAAGAAAATGAGTGAATGAATGAATGATTTGACATGATTCAGCAGTTTTTTTATTATTTATTTATTTTTATTTTTATTTTTTGACACGATTCAGCAGGATATACGTGTTTGTTGAAACATAAACATCAAATTTCACAATAAGCTCGATAAATTAACAAAAGATGTAACTAAACATACCTTATGCCTCTGCGGGATGGATGAATACATGTATAATCTATAAATCTTGCATTTTGCGTCCTCATGCTGTCATTGCCCAGTAACACACAGTAAACAATTTGGCACTCACGTTTTCAAAATAAAAGTCCCACTTACATAGTGAGAAAAATATAAGCTTAAAATAACCAAGGGAGGAAAATGATTATTGTGGTCTCACTAGAAAACGTTGTTGCTTATCAAACATAGCATGAGGCATGCATATTAATGATCTCAGAGCTTTTTATGATCTCAGAGCTGAGATGAATGACTGATGAATGGTCCGGATGAATGACCCAAATTCGGCTTACGTGCAAATGCGGAGAGCATGGCCTGTGAGTCTTCTGAGTTTGTTTTGTCCTCTGATCGGCCCGTTGTCCACCGGGGTTTTACACTCGTGGAATTTACATGAGAATGAGGAAACAGTGGTCTCTGAGGCTCACAGTATGCCTTTTTCCATATACTGATCTTTTATTATTTCACTATGCCCCAGATTTTTCTCCTTTAAGGTCTGAAAACATGGAATATATTGATCAAATGTTATTTTTTACACATAAATGCTCTAAATGATCAAATTATTATTTCAAGACAGATATCTGTGGTTTATAAAATAAAACACAAATTAACATTTTACTTTAAACACAGACCTATTAATGGAAAATTTAGAGAATTGATAATAACTTCTGAGTGGTCTTTTAATTATTTTCCTTCCTATGTTAGCACATGTATTCATTATATTTCACTTAGTCTGTATTGGTCTTAATTATTTAATGTGTTTCAATAAATCTGACATTTAAACTTTATAGTAATTGATTATATTACTTATGTGATAATATAACTGTTATTTTAGAATGGAGGTCCTTACCATAAACCAAGGATGCCCAAACTCAGTCCTGGAGGGCCGGTGTCCTGCATAGTTTAGCTCCAACTTGCCTCAGCACACCTGGCTGGAAGTTTCTAGTATGCCTAGATAGAGCTTGATTAGCTGGTTCAGGTGTGTTTAATTGGGATTGAAGCTAAAATCTGCAGGACACCGGCCCTCCAGGACCGAGTTTGGGCACCCCTCCCACAAACTGTACAAAAACAAGGATAAACTTGCCAAAGGTGAACATGCTTCCTACATCCAGACCAATAGGTGTCAGCATTTTTAACGCTGCAATTAAACTACATGCTAAAACCCTTTATTTGTGCTGAGATGGAGTGCTCCACTTTATTTTCCACTTCTTTCAAGGCACAATTACTATGTTTCTCATAGAGGGATCTGTGCACAGTTTGCCACCACATTATAAGTTTGGAAACATCTTACTTTTGCTGTGTCATCTTTGCTGATGTATTATTATGAATAAAGCAGCAGCTGTTAATGATATGTCACGCTATCCTCGTGAGGGTGGGGGTCTGCTTTACTGGCAGGTGAAGGCGTTGTGTGGTACAATTAAAGAAATGTTTTGAACTTTCTCAAGGGCTCTTGTCTTGTGTTAGAGGTTGGAGCTTTAAAACGGAGTAATTATCATCTTTGACATCCACTCGCACAGGCATTTAACCTGTTGCACTGACTGGCTTTCCCACAGGGGAACCGATGTAGAAATTGTTTTAATGTCTTCCATGAGTGGGCTAAGCAGCTTCTACATGATTCATCATTCATTTTAGGAAAGGCAAGAAAAAGGCAAAGAGGATGATAGTGAGGGTAGCATGGGAAAAAAATGAAACCGTTTTATGTTTGCGGTGTAGTCAGTGCTTAATTTGTAAATGAATAATTGTTGGAACAAAACCAGGAAATAAAAGTTATTGTGACTGGCGTCCACCACACAATTTTAGTTTTCCCGGAGCAGTCATTAAACGGTGATTAGCGCTAAAAAGAGCATCACATTTCTGAACGGTCTTTAATTATTTTGTGCTATATAATTTTATAGGTCAGTCATAAAAACATGTAGCTACAAACATAAATCGTATGAACAATCACTATTCAGTTCACTTCACTATTATGTGCCAAGTGAAAAAAAAATTAATTATTCACTCAGTCTAATCTTCAAGAAGAGCCCACAGTTAGCTCTTTTGTGATGTTTTCTGGCTGACTTGAGATTGCTTTGCTTCTGTCTCCCGCTATCCTGATCCATTCGTGCACTTTCTATTTGTACATCTTCTTGAGTTCTCTTTTGATCAGTCTCACATGGTCACATGGTCGATAACTGAAGTTAAGCAGGGCTGCGCCCGGTCATTACCTGGATGGGAGACCACATGGGATAGCTAGGTTGCTGCCTTTAGTGAGGCCAATAGTGGTGCTCAACCTGCAGTCTGCGTGGGTCCTAACACTCCAGTATATTGATGGGGACTCTATACTGCTCAGTAAGCGTCGTCTTTCGGATGAGACGTTAAACCAACGTCCTAACTCTCTGTGGTTGTTAAAAATCCCAGAATGTCCTTCGAAAAAGAGATGGAGTTTTACCACGGCATCCTGGCCAAATTTGCCCACTGACCTCTGTCCATCATGGCCTCCTAACCATCCCCATATCATAATTGGCTTCATCACTCTGTCTCCTCTCCACCATTGAGCTGGTGTGTGGTGTGTGGTCTGGCGCAATATGGCTGCCATTGTGTCATCTAGGTGGATGCTACACACTGGTGGTGGATGAGGAGATTCCCCGTCTATTGTGTAAAGCGATTTGAGAGTCTAGAAAAGCGCTATGTAAATGTAGGGAATTATTATTAGATTTACTTGTGGTTTTAAAAAGTAAAAATATGCGTGACTGCCTGTTTGCCATTTTAAAAATACAAATATTATTTAGGGTGGCCACTTTGCCATTATTTATTTTCCCTGCTCAGTGCGTGAAACAATTGCCAACCACTTAGAGTGATTGTAAACACAAGAAAGCCGAAAGGCTTAAAATATTGCTGATGGCCAATAGCTAAACGTTACTTTTGCTTTAACTTGCGCATGGTGATTATCGTCATCGCGTGTGGGCTGGCACTCATTCATATTCTCTCTCTCTCTCTCTCTCTCTCTCTCTGTCTCACACACACACACACACATGTAGGTTTTCACCACGCACAAGTTAATGCCAGATCCATTAAAATAAATACCTGAATACCGCAAACCACAAATATCTGACATTTTCTGGAACAGGATCTGGCAAGATCCGGCTCAAATTAAGCACTAGGTGTACAGGTGTTCGCAGCAACATGCGAAACTTGACGCATGACCCTGCGTTTCCGGTCTGACGCATTCGCGTACGTATGAATGGAAGTCTATGGGAGGAAAAGCCCAGTGTGACCGCAGCTTTATTTTCGATGGAGGGACGTGCACGCGACGCAATGCGCTCACACATTTCAGGCGCACTAGTTGAGATGGGGGCTTTTGTGACCGCAGGAACTGCAAACGGCTGAAGTTTGAAGAAGAAGCAATGAAAAGTACACAGGTTTGCAACCCCATTTAAAGTTGCAAATATTGGCGCAGATGACAGCGGTCATGCGGTGATATGATCCGCCAGCCGAGATCAATCCAGTGTTTTCAGAGAGAGTGCTGAAAGACTCGGAGTGGATCAGCTGTTTAATGGCTCGAATCTCGATTCATTGCATTCACTGCGTTCAGCGCAAAAGGACGCTAAATGTAAACTCTAACAGTGTAGATCTTTGCCAAAGAAGCTCTATTTTACCAAGTTTAAATGGAAACTTTGCTCATGACTAGGGCCAGACGGAATCTGCGGACATTTTTTGCTATTTCTGCTGAGAATTTTGTTAAAAATCTGCGAATTTCTGCGGAATTATTTTGGGAGTATCATAACTAAAACCTTAAAAATAATAATATCTTTTTTAACTTTTATTTAATGTTTAAAATGCAAATGCAATTAGATTCACTTTATTTGGTAAACAAAGCAAGTCTCTCATGTAATATCTCTACTAAAAGACAGAAAATATTACTGTACAACCTGTATTGTACATAAGTCAGATGAACATTTTCATATTAGTCAATAATATTACTGTAATTAATAAAAAAAAAAAAGGAATAAATCTAGATTTACACATTTACTCAAGTAAATAAGCAAAATTAATGATGGGCTAAAAATCTGCGGAATTCTGTGCGCGCAGATTCCATGTGGGCCTACTCATGACAAATAACAGTATTGCACAGGTGGTCATCGCGAGAATGCTTTTCTGCTCCAGTCATTGGGTCGCCTGCTTTTTTCCACAAACACAGAAAAATGTAAATCAGTGCATAACAAGACTGAGCATTTACAATGACACAAACCGAAACCAAAACATTTAAAGAGTGGAAGAAGTGAGACTTTTCTTCCTTTCTTTTGTCCATTCTTCCTGGTTATTACATGCGTATAAAAGCAATAGTGCAAAATGTATATTTCTTACTGCAATGCTTCATTTTTGTTTGATGCAAACCATAGATTTATTTGTCATAATGTAACAGTTGGACTTTTTATAGCAGATAACTCGCATTCAAGCACATTCAAGGCAGCATGATAATGCTATTCATTGTTAGTATTATTATCATAATCGTCATCATAATATTTTATAATTAGACATAAATGTAGCAATTATTGCACAAATATCAATAAGTTAAAACAGAATTAGTTAGTTGTTTCTGGTTTTTGTTAGTCCTGATTGTATTGAAATACAATAAATCTGTTAATATACAATTTGCAGTGGTGCGCAATAATTTTTGCTGGGTGCTTCTACATTTTTTATAGTGCTCCTAAATTTTTTTGAAGCTGGGAGTGCTACCAACAGTGCTACCAAGTAAAAAAGTTAATTTCAAGCCCCGCATTAGACAAAAACTTTTTAAAAATTATTTATTCATTGTTCTGTCATTTATTTGCTGTGTAAATTGTTTAAATGTCAAAAGTTTTACTTATTTTTTAGCACAAAGAGAGAAATGGACTATTGTTTGTTTTCAATATTATTTTGGGCTGTATTAGATGGTTACTGAGCAGCAATAAATAACACTGTAAAATATAAGGAGTTTTCATGTGATTTTCTAAACTAGTGGTGTTTAGAAATTAACGTCTGCAAAATAATCGTGATAATCGTGAAACCGTGATTATTTCTCAGACTATAATCGTACAACCAAAATCTATAATCTCTACTTTAGACTATTTTTTTTCTTTTTCAATAGAGCATTAAAAAAATGTTAACAAAATTGTATGAATACCCTTGGCTTCTGATGATACACTAATGTCTTATAAAGCACCTGAAATTGAGACCTGTTCAGGCAGTTAATTCAAATTACGAGTTCTTTTAATGGGTCTTTCAAAGTTAGTCTGGTCCAATTCATGAAATAATGACTCTTCAGGGTCTCCGCTCGGTTTTAAAAAGTCCTAAAATGTCTTCAATTTCAAAAACAAATTTTTAGGCCTTAAAAAGGCTTAAATTCACTCAAACATTGTGTTGTCTTAAATGATTTTAAACAGGTCTTAATTTTGCTTTGTCCAAGGCCACTCAATTGGGCCAACATGCAATCAATTACCAACAATACATTTTAATAGAACTTTTTTTATACATTTAAGATTTTTTATTGCAAAGAGTTACAATCACAACAGCTGTTTTTACAGCGAATTCACCATTAAATTCCCTAATCAGGGATAGAAAACTAAAAACAATTATATGATTCCTAATGATAATACCGGGCCCTTAGAAAAGAAATCCTTTGGGTTTAACCCTGTATAAGTCTAAAATTGAATTCTAAATGGTCTTAAAAGGGTCTAAAAATCTTAAACATGAGTTGATGAAACCTGTAGAAACCCTGCTCTGGAAAGATTATTGATTTCTTTGAATTGGTTTAAAAAAACTCACAAATCAAAGTCAGTAAAAATCAGACTTCACTAATCAGTTTGAACTGATGTAATGACTCATTCACTCACTGAATTAACTCTTGACTCAATAGACTCCAAGCATTTTTCCCAAGTCAAAATAAGCCAAACAAAATATTATAACATACTTATCTCAGCTGAAATACTTTTAAATGTATGTACTGAATATATACAATATAGACCATTATTTTGAGAGAAAATGCACAAACAATCATTATTAAAAATAAAAAAACAAATATAGAGCTTTTTGGAAGCTTGAGCTGTCCCTTTACATATTTACCACTAGTCTTTACATTGCCACAGCATGTTATGTTATCTATCCAAAGTGTTGTGCGCTATCAGATAGAGAAAGAGAGTGAGACAGACAGACAGAGCGACGTTATGTCAAGTGATGGGTCAATACACGAAAGAGAAAGAGACCTCTGACAGATAAAAGAATGACATGAAAAAGAGACAGAGGGGGGTTTTGTTCAAAGTTCCGGATCAATGAACCAGGCTTCTAAATTTTTCCTACTAATGTCTTCATTGCTCAGAGGACTGGTAGCTCTAAATGTGCAAAAGTGGAAAATGTCACTGATATATCCAGGAAGAGATTCCAGTAAAAAAAAAGACCTGACCTAACCACCAAAGTGTCTTATGCAATATTCACATAGCCTCAGGTAACGTGAAAGTAAAGAACCGCTCATTTGTGAAATGACTGTAGAGGCTAATAAATTACCTCTATAAGTTATCCACTATTATTACTGTAATTCGCTGATTTAATTTATACAAAGGAAGCCAGCTGGTCTCATGAGACTGTGGGCAGTGCTCGGAGTTGCCGCATCCATTATTCCCCTCTGGAGGTTCAAAAGTGATCGTTTTACCCAACGCAGCAGCATTTCCTATAGAGGGCTCAAGTAAGGGGTCTGGAAGTAATTAAGTTACCAGTTTGGACATTGTTGGGTTGACTAAGCAGATGCTGAAACGGCAGCTTCCATTGCACCAAGATTTCCCACCAAAAAGCAGCATCGCATTTCTTCAGCTTTCCATAGGCTGCAGTTTTTGAAAGTTTAGTTTTGAGTGGCTCATTAATTATTAGTACTGCTTGCTGAAGCAAACATCGCCAATGTTGTTGTTCATCCTTAGGTTGCATGTTTATCATTTTTAGGATTTATTAATATGATTTATTAATTTCATATTGTGACTTTGTAGGGTTTTTTCAATTTGTTTTTTTATAATATATATTTTTTTATTTTCTTCAGTAATTTAACAGCACAATCAGTTTACACATTTTACATCTTTTTAAGACTCACTTTTCCCACTCCTCCCCAACAGTGGCAGTTACAGTAATTAGATGTTGCTGTTAGGGTTGTTGCGATACCATTAGTTAATCTTACCTTACTATATATACTTGAAGTATCACGATACCAAGTAATTCTGTAATTCATAACTTAAATTGTAAAGAAAATTGTCAGAAATACTATATTTTATGTTAAAATAAGCCTACTTGAGTTTAAATCATAATTCCCATAAGGTCAAAAAGTATCATTTGCACCTCCCTCTTTTTGTTTATTTTGTAAATAACTGACCAACAAAAAATACATTAAAATAAAGATACAAATTATACCGAATGAAATTTGTTAAAGAAGAGCATTTTGCCAACAAAATGAGGCAATATGAAGTGGTCCAACATTGTTTCAATGTTTCCTCTTTCTATTTTGGGTTTTTCAACTTTTTTTTCAGTCTAATCAGATAACATTCCAAAGTAATCCAAAATTTTACTTTGTGAGTGGTCCTTTTAAAGAGATTGTTGTGGTTGTTGTAGCTACTAAATCATATAAACAGAAACAGAAATAAACCGGTTCAAAAGTGCGATCGAACTGAAGCGTTAGAAAACATGCAATAGGCTACAATAAAAGGCGCGAATTCTACACAGTTTTGCAACCTTAAAGGGCTCCACAGACTACTAAAATAAAATAGTGTATTGTTGCACAAACGTGTGAGCATTTTAGTGACTTTTCCACATGCAACATTATCTAATGTAGATAAACTATTAATGATGGTACTACCGTTTACAAACTACAGTGGTACCGCCAGTATTTTGGAGCCTTAGTATCATGATACTACCATAGTACCAGTAAACCGTGCAACCATAGTTGCTATCATAAATCCAGTAAATACAGATAAATATTTAACTCAATAAATAAAAAAGCATACATACAGAAAATAATAATAGTTAAAAAAACACAATAATAATAATACATATATGAAAATTAAACAAACAAGATAATTGCACTTTTACCATGACCTTATTGATCTTCCAAAAAAGCCAAATATTTTCACCGTCCAATTTAACAAGTAATCTATATGTCATTTTTTAATATGCTTCCACCTTCCCCAATTCTATAACCCATTCTTAAAAAGATGGTGGACCTGCTGAACACCATCCCCTCATAATGATTTGTCTTCTAATTATAATACTTATTTGAATCCACTCGAACATCTTTACACCAGACCCCAACATGAACGGGTCTCCAGGTACAACTGGGAGAAACCGAAAAGTGGCATCCAGAAACATCCTGAATGTAATTGTGCACTTTAACCCAGAATTCCTGGATTTTTGTATTATTTTTATTTTTATTTTAAACAATATCTTTATTAGCCTCATACCAACTCTCTGGTGACTAGCTTGCATTACAGTTGAGCTACTATCACACTAAACAAAGTGTTCAATTATTTACTGTGTAAATTTTTTGTCATCTTTTTGTATTTGGAAAAAAATAGATAGATAATTTTCTTATGAATAATTGTGTGATTTATACTTGTAAAAAGAATGTGAACAATTTTTACAAGTTGAAACATCTAGTCAAACAAGTTTAATATGTAGCATATATACTTTAAGCATAAAATATGGTTAACTGGGAATTTTCTTAGAGCTAAGACTTTCATTCATTTAGATGCTGAGAGTGTTGCTGAGTCAAAATTTTGATTATTTCAACATGGCATGAAGGCAGCTATATGTCTGGCTTTTAAAAAAGCAAAAATCTTCACAACAGTCTGTAAAATAGGTACATTAGCTACAATTTTCATGATTTACAATCGTTTTTTATAATAGAATAAAATGTTATTCATGTTAAATTTGATCAATTATATTCATTCATTGAGGACTTCCTGCTCTGCGAATCATTCTCTTTAGCTCATCTGTCTAGTGATACTGATCAGCCATTTTTCCTGCATTGGAAACTCACTTTAGCTGAGTGTGCTTTGGGATACTCCACTGGAGGACGTTATTCAGTGATACAGACTGTATTTATTTATTGAATGTGTCCATTTATTTAAACACTTCTCTTTACATGTGGTACTTGGTTAAGCCCACAAGCACAGAAAGCACTATTCGCTGTGGTTTAATGTTCCCGTATTAAATGTCAGTGTGTTTATAGAGGACTGCTCTACTGGCTCTAAAAGCGGGGGAAATCTGTTTGTGGCTAGCTGTGCTTCCTCTCAATCTATCAGCCTGTATCCTTTTTCCCTGCGAGGGCAACATCTCAACACTGGACCTGCCTAGAAAGGCAGGTGTCAGTAGAACCCGATCCCCTTGGGGAGTATAAACCTGTGATTCTGCGTGCCGGTGTCCTGTTGAATCCCTTAAGATGACCTCCCTCTGTCCTTCAGCAGTTCTGAGTGGATGGAAAGTTGAGAGAATGAGACAAGTAGGAAGAAAAAAAAAAACCTTATCTTTCAGAAACCGAATCCTTTGATGACATTGACAAATGGATGTTAGGGGTATGCATGGATCTCTGGCAAAAGGAAGTGAAAGTTAGGAGTAATGGATGGACAAGTCAGTGCTATAGAAAGATCTTAAAGGATGTTCTGGGCAAAGTATAAGTCTGCATCTTTTGTGTTGTAATGTTTATTACATAAAAGAAATTAAAAAGAGGCTAGAAGTTACTTCAGGCCCGTAGTCAGGAAGGGTTCAGGTGGTTCGAAAAACCCACCCTCACTGACAATTTGTTCCATACCTGAGCTCATTTGTCCTATTTTGACTGCTATGTCAGCATAAATTGGCAAAATAACCTATTGAAAAAGGCTTTAGGACCAAGCAGAATCCTCTGTTGACCATCACTTTGGTGTAACTTTAGCTAATCAGTTTTGGCCAATGCTAACAAATGTTTTTCATGAGTTCAACATCCAGCTGTGCAAGAAAACACGCAGTCTGATGTAAGAGAAGTCATTTTTCACTACTGTATTGTTTTAAAAAAAATTTTTTTTTTAACTTTTACTTTAAATCTTGGACATTATTAAAAAAAATGAGCAAAAAAAAGGTTTGGAGCACCAAAAGCAGCCCATATTAAAATGAATTTGAATATTAATTTGGCTATTGTTGTTATGAGTTTTCATATGTACCTTTTTCAAGAGAAGCTAGAAAAATCGTAAAGATCTACATTATTATTATTATTATTATTATGTTTCATTCTGACTGAGGAAAGTCGAATGTGCTGGCCAGTTTATTATTTGCCTAATACATTTTAATTTAAAACTTTAACAGATTCCTGTTTTTTTTCTAATAATGTAATATGATGTACAATGTGGTTATGATGATCACCTGACAAGCTAATCCAGCTAAAAATTTTGCCTAAAAACAAAGTATTTAAATCTCACTATTAATTAGAAAATAGTGTGAATACTGCACCTCTTTCATCAGGCTGGCTACGGGCCTGTACTTTGTTGTCTTTTGTGATCAAGGATTTCAAGAGGATTTTAATACAGTTTAGATCAGGACTCTAGGCTGGTCATTCCATTGTTTTAATGTTTTAAGCTTCAAGGAACTGCTTTAGCAGATTTGCTGTGTGATGGGACTTATTGTCCTAACTCCTGCTGCATAAAAAATCCACCAAACCATGACATTTTCTCCTCCGCTCTGAAAATTTAGGAAAAATTTAGGAGACAGCAGGTTGTCATTTATTTTTTTTTGAATGTAACTTTGGTCTCCTGATATTTAAGAACATCACATTAATATAGTGTGATCAGCAACACTTTTAACAAATTTATGTGAATTGAACAAATTAAGTTGTCCCAATAAAATCTCAATATTTGTGTTGTTTCAGCTCATTTCAAATATGTAGTTTGAACAAATATATATATATATATATATATATATATATATATATATATGTATGTATGTATGTATGTATGTATGTATGTATGTATGTATGTATGTATGTATGTATGTATGTATGTATGTATGTATGTATGTATGTATGTATGTATGTATGTATATATATATATATTTTTTTTATGTAACTTTGGTCTCCTGATATTTAAGAACATCACATTAATATAGTGTGATCTACAGGGGAAGTAATTTCCATTACAACGTGTTTGGGAGCAGTTATTCAAATCTTGAGCAATTAAAAAAACCTATTAGGAAGTAATAGAGATCAGTATCAAATTGTAGTTTTAAAGTGTTTGAAGTTGCTAATACAACTTACTGTTTTCTCTGCATCATGACTTTACATTTAGAGAACATAGTGATGAAGTAAAGTCTTAATTTTACTTTCATTTACTTAAAATTAAAAAAATAATAATAATTTTCACCCAAAAATGAAATAGTTTCTCACCCTCAAGAGATTCCAAAACCTTGCTGAGTTTCTATATTCTGTTGAACACAAAAGAAGTTATTTTGAAAAAAGCTGAAAACCGGTAACCATTGACATCCATTGTAGGAACAAATAAATAGTATGGAAGTTAGTGGTTTCCAGCTTTCTTAAAAATGACCTAAAAACTTCTTATATGTTCAACAAAAGTGTGAAAGTCAAACAGTGGAACAAGTGAACAATTTTCAGTTTTCCCTGAACTATACCTTTATGCAGACAGTCTATTGATGGCCAGTTGACACTTTTAGTCAATGATGTCTAAAGGTGTCCAACCATTAGCATAAAATGTGACCACGTCTACCTTAGCGGAAAAAATGACACCTCAGATTTCAGTAAATATGACCATATTAATATTCAGTAAATCTTTTTCAGCCTCAGATTTGCGTAATTGGAACGTTGGACTGCTATTAAAATGCTGTTTGTGTATGAACACTGTCTAATTATAGAGAGACTCTAGCTTGTCCTTGAAGTGTTTGACTGCTGAGGTGGCTGTAGTTTGCTGCAGTGGTGACTTAAGGGAAGATCAGGGGTCAGTTTTGTTGTTGGATTCCCTTATTCACGCAGCCTTTTATTTGATTAGCCTCCCGAAGTCGGGCAGGAGTGTTGATGGTGCAAACAGGTAAGGGTAACAGACAAGGACATACAGATACTTCTGATTTTAGGTTACAAAATATTGAACAGATTCTGGAAAAAGAAAACGGGAGCACCCCAGTGATCAATGATCATTAATGATGTTTCAGACTGATATCTCTGGTTATGCAACAGTGTTTTAAAAACATTCCCCAATAAGCACACATTGCAGAAATGTCCCATCTGCAGTGTATGCTTTTTTATTTTGTACAGTCGTACTAATAAACATCTTAAAGTATGCGTGTTTATACATAATATCAAAAAAACATCCAACTAACATCTACCTGCATATACTGAAGCTGCGTCTACTATTAGCATATATACGTGGAAGCCAACATCAATGAAAATTGTTATGGCTGATATGTTTACAAGCATGATATATATCCAAGGTCACATATGTCTGTAAGAAAAACTGATGTCCTCACATCACATCAGAGTAATGGGGCCACATCATTGTAATGATGGAAATGATACTCAGCTTTACTCATTCTCGTGAGTCAGTCACTTCCTGGGTCAGCCATGTGCATTTGTGTGTGTGCTGAGCCTTTGGACTGTGTGTTTTATTGTGCCTTAACTGCATTATGATTCCATAAATGTCATATCCCTCCGGCAGTATGGTCTGTGTTGGTTATTGAGGACTAGGTTCCTCCTTCTTTCATATCTATGAGATTTTCATGGCCTGTAGATACAGTATGTTCCTGCGCCGTTTGTGTGTGTGTGTGTGTGTGTGTGTGTGTGTGTGTGTGTGTCTATACGGGCTGCACAATATATCGTTTCAGCATTTATATCGCAGCGTGTGCATCTGCAACAGTCACATTGCAGGATGTGCAATGTTGAGACGGGATTATATTTTTACATTTGATTATTCTTTGTCTACATACTGTTTGACTGCCCAGAAAACCACAAAGCACTTTTTATTTCATTTTTATTTTTACTTAGTTGCATTTATCTATGCTTGAAATTAGTTTATTACATTTTGTATATTATTCACTCTCAAACAAAAGTATACCAATCAATCTAAAGTAATGAGTTCTTTCCAAATAGAGCTATTTCAGTCATCTTGTGAAGTTGTATTCATATTGCAATACATCACAGAAAAGCTAAATATTAAAAATTTTTCAGCATCATGCAGCCCTAATATATATATACACTTTTAAATGGTAAAGGCACTAGGCATGGGCCGGTGTAAGTTTTTGATGGTCTGATAACTTTGGATTAAAATATCACGGTATTGTGATTACTGCTCTAAAATAAGTTCTTTTTAAATGTCTGGGTAAAAAAAAGAAACTTTTCCCCCCATTTAACACAATATAATTTATTTTAGGAAACATTTAGTGGAGCAGTAAACATATCAGGCTAAATATTTTAAATAAATCATTGACTTCTGCTGTATTCATATGCTTCAATAACACAGATTTCCTTACAACACATAAAAAAACCTTACATATACCTTAGGAACGGCAGAACAGAAAATTTTAGCGGTTTTAAAACCTTGACTTTTCCAAACCATGGTAAACCTTGAAACTGGTTATCGTCTCATGCAAGGATGGGCAGTATTTATGATACAAGTGTTTCAAATACGTATTCTAAATAAAAAAAATAGTATTTTGTAATTTGTATTTTATGTGGTTTGTGAAAATGGGTTTATATTTTCTATCAAAATACTTTAGTGTCTTGTATTTTTGTATTTTAAAATACTGTAAAATACTTTGTAAGAAATCAACATGATGACATCATAAAAATGCAGTCGCAGATTGATGCTTTCTCAGTTATTTGCTTGAGATCAGAACAGAAAATTTTTAATTATTGAAGAAGGTGGTTAATGCTTGGAGTATGGATGAAAGTTATGCAACACGCATAAAGAAAATAACTGACAAATGCCATGGGTAGATTTGGGAGCAAGTCAACAATCATTGAAAATTGTACAGTATACTGCACAATGCTAAGACCAGTAATATGTAATGGCAGTTTAGTGTACAATTTGGCATCAGCATATTAGCTTAAGAAATTATATGGAATAAAATATCAGTCCAAAAACAGGAATATAGAGCCTTGAACACATAATCATTCTCAGTCTCAGTGCTGCAGGTGGAAATGCAAAGGAAGTTTAGAAATTTAAAACACCTAAAGATTGTGTACTGGTGTTCACTAAGGGGGTAAACCGAGACTCTTCCAGTTAAAGAAGAATTGAAAAACACTTAGCAGAATGAGTAAACTGCACAACTAATAGTAGTTTTGGATGGATTGCTGATAAAGATGCCAAGACAAAAAGACAAACAACATAAAAATAAATCCTACAGTGGCGATTCCTACAATACTTCATAGGCTGTTTTAAATGCCAGTAGCTGATCTGCAGGTGCACTGTAGTTAATGAAGTGGAAAGATGTCTGGCTAAAGATGTCAAAGTGGTACAATACAGTAGATGAGACAGAAATATTTATTAGTACTCCAGTCTATACAGACTGACTGGCCCATTACATGACAGCAGCATGATGTATATGAAGAGTTTATTTGCAAAAACAGACATCATGTTTTATGTTGTGCATTCAAGTGGACACTTGCAAAAAAACATGATTTATTTTAGTAGTTTCCAGAAATCATGTTTTTACATAAAGTACTAAAAGTTTCAATTGGAAAAAAACTGATTTATTAAAACTTATGTCAACAAAAAACTAAAATAACCCATATATCACCCTTTTAAATACCCATATATCACCCTTTTAAAATATAAGACTGTTAAGAGATTGTTGCAGTTTTACTGGCCACCCAATGGATAGAAACACAATGAAGAGATGTAGTGCTTTATTCCAACTCATTATCTGCATTAGATGGTTTTAAAAGTGATAAAGGAGATCATCTTCAAGACAGGACTCTCTGTATAAAACTTGTGAAAAATTTATACTAAATGAAAGAGAAACAAAAGTTTGTACAGGAGTAGAGGTGAATGAGGTGCCAGAGAAGCGGACAGAAACTTGCTCAGAGAAACGCTGTTACTGTCAATTATTGTTTATTTCACTAATGTTGATTGAGTATGCCTATTGATAGGCTAGCGAAGAAATGTTATACTCCCATGTAAGTTATTTTGTAGTATTTTCAAAATACAAAATGCAGTATTTTATTTTGATACTGGTTGTGGCAGCTGTATTTTGTAGTTTATTTTGAGACATGTAAAACTGATGTATTTGGTATTTTATTTTAAAATACATTTCAATGTATTTTTGCCCATCCCTAGTCACATGCCTAAAAGGCACACAAGATTGTGTATTTACACTTCTAAGATTAAGTGTTCCAAAGAAAAGAAACTTTCAGTAAAACATACCTCAATTTTCCTTAGTGTAAAGAACACTTTGGAACCCTTTTTCACTTTGTGGAATGGAAAGATTTCATCAGTGGTAAAGGTTGTTGATGAAACCATGTTTGTGAATAAAGAACATTTACTTAAATGGGTTAGAATGGGTCAGAAGTAAAATAAAAATACATTTAAAAAAGTACTTTTTGCATGGCAGAGTCAGAAGTACATTTTCCACTCCCCTGGAACTGAATTTAGACCTTCATACTGGCCTTTTTAGAATTGAATATATCTGTGCTTTCAAATAAGTAAATTTGCCAGTTTTTCGTCAAGTTATGCAGCTGACTTCATAACAACTGAAGCTGTCTGCACAGTAAAATTAATCGGTTTTACCCTTTCTTGTTTCTATCAAAAGAATTTGTGCAATTCTGGCTAATTAAGAGATGAGTAATTGCCTCTAATTGCATATGTAAGTTCAACATAAATGTGTGTGATCTGTTATGATACTGCAATGACCCAATCAAAATGTAATGAAGCATATTTATATTTTTCATTAACTTTATTTTTTGTTAATGTTTCATTTTTTTTAAAAGAGTTGGTTCCTTATGAACTATGTTAATGGAATATCTTAAAAAAAAACCTCTGCAATCCTCTAAATATTTCCAAATTTAATTCTGCAAATTTTTTAAAAGCTTTTTTTTTGTCATGGACACAGATATATATTGAGTACATTTTTAGGAGTTTCTCTTTCATTTGCAAAATATAGAGAGGAGAGTACTATATGTTTTAGTTTGTGTCAGTCGGTGCATTTGCACCATTATCTAATGCGGTAACACTATACCATAAAGTTGTATTAGTTAAGTGTTAGTTAATGCTTTTATTAACATGAACAAACAATGAACAACACATTTAGTGCAGTATTTGTTCAAGTTAGTTCATGAAAATACAGCTGTTCATGTTAACTCATTAATGTTAATAAGCATAAATTTGGATGTTAATAACCTTTAGTAAAGGTTAAACTATGATTAATAAATGCTGTAAAAGTATTGTTTATAATCAGTTCATGTTAGTAAATACATTAACGAAACTTTACTGTAAAGTGGGACCTTTAATGACTAAAAAACATGTCATTTCATAGAAAGGATCACTGCTAAAATTATATATCCTGTATCAATCATTATTTATAAACATTTACAATACAATAAAGTGATATATTTTGTTAGAATGGGCTCATGTTTTGAAGGATTTTTGTCTTCCATCTGAAATGCAGCAGCCGCATGAGTAATGATTATCCATTACCTTCCCCAAACACAAATCTGTGAGTTTTAAGCAGGAATGGACTGCATTAAATTAGTCTTTTTTTCAACTTAAAGTAAAAGCACCAGTTGAGGCTGCAGCATTAGCAATTCTTTGATGAGGTTGTTGTTGTTGTTGTTGTTAAATTTGTGAAATATTCATGACGGATTTGTTTTATCACAAATTATATTACTTATACATACACTGGAAATTCATCATTGAACATCTCAGTTTGCTCAGAAAATGCCTGGAAATTGTCTTAACCAGCAGTGTTTGGAGCTTTGTCTCTGGTGCAGTGCTGTATCCCGGCCATCAGGGTTTGGCTTCCCGGTTGGATCAAGCGAATGCTCATGTAAGCAATCTGTTAGCCAGGAACAATACATTTGTTTTAAGGGCAGTTTTCTCTCTGGGACTTTGATTGTTCCTGGTGCCAATAGCTCTTCTTTATTATTTATTAATTCATTTGCATTGTAATGCAGACCTGTGCAGTGCTGATCTCTAAGGAGCTTCAGTGTTTGACCAGGACTTGACTGGGATATTGTCAAGTATTATTGCTATAGACTGTTTTAAAGTATGTTTTCACTATATATCCATAAAACCTGGTTGATTTATCTTTCTTAAAATTTTTCTTTAGCTGTCTTTCCCTTATTGCGACTTCCATGCAGCAGTTATTTGTGATCTGCTTGTGCACTGCAATCTCAAAGTCATTTAAAACAGATGTATTTGATCTGCTGCTGCTTTATATTTTGCAAAGACATCAAGGGACATCATCGCTTTGTCGTTTAGTATGTTATGAATGAATCATATTTAATTGTTTGCTATACTTGTACTGCATTTGCTTGATTCTAATTAGCAGCTATGTCTTGAGCGTGTGCCAAGTCAAGATGAGCTTTATTGCAATTTCTTTACATGTGTGGACAAACAGTGGAACGAAATGTTGTGTCTCGCAGGATCACGGTGCTACATAAATAAACAATCATAAATATGAACACAACACTGTACGTAAGAGTAGGGCTGCATGATTCTGGCAAAAATGTGAATCACGATTTTTTTTTTTTTGCTTAAAATCAAGATCACGATTCTGTAAATGTAAAATAAAGGTTAATATGATTAGCCTATTATTATCGTTAATTCACAAACATATGGTAAAACAACAATAATAATATTAGGCCTATGTGTAGCTCTACTGTTAAATTTTGTATTAGGGTGGTCTTGAACAGACTTTCAATATGTCCTGTTTGTTAATTCAGATGTAAAATGATGACATCAGAATATAACTATTCATAATTATAAAGTTGATTAATTATGTTTAAGACATGTGCTTGTCATCTGTCATTGATAACATTAATAGACCATTATATTTCCATTATATATAGGCTAGGGTTGTTATACTGACACAGCAAACATTTATTTTCATGCACAACACTGTGAAAGAAAAAGCATATCAAATGCTTGTCGTAATCATAACTCTAAAATGCGATATGATCATTTAAATGTGTCACTTCCGAGTGCGTCTCATGGCTGCTGTCACTGTGAGAAAAACACATACATGCAAATCAAACCTCCCGCACGGCCCTCAAACGATCGCTCCATGCAACAAACTGAATGTTATTTACAACTTTATTACCTGTTATTCACTGCATATGCAGGTTGTGTTCACTAAAGTAGGTGTCATTTGTGTGCACACGCGTGTTCTCGGCAGTAAACAAACAGTGCGTCAGCTCACGTACGATTTCGCGGCCGTGAATATATCACTACATGAAGACAAAAATAACATTTTGGGTGAATTATATCTTACAAATACAGTATGTGACACTTTTATGTTGTGTCAATGTTGCTGTTAAGACTTCTGCGGCCGCCTTCTCTCCTGGCCTTGAAAATATAATTGGCGGAATCGTAGAAAAAGCTGAATTAAGATCGTGTGTAGGGTCGAATCGAGATCTTGATCTTTTTTTCGATTAATCGTGCAGCCCTACGTAAGAGCTAATTTAAACCTATACATCACTAACATACTGGAGCAATATTTAACTATAATAATTACTAGCTATGCACATACTATAAATACTTAACTATACACAAGATATAAATTCTTAACTATACACATAACCCGAGACAGACTATACAAGTACATTTACATAAGACAGAACAATATTGTGCAAAAGAGCAAGTAGTGCAACAGGATTTGTGGTATATTCACAAGTAAACATAGTTTTCCTTTCTGAGTCCTCGTAAGATGGAGTTTAAGTAAAGTATCAGTTGCATATAGAGAGAAGAGTGTTTCTACAGGTGGTTTGTCAAGCGCACTCACCTGTGTGAAGCACACTCAGAAATGCACAATGTTTTTCTAGAAATATGGAGTGATTTGTAAGAAAGTGTCTGGTGCAAATGTGCAAACCGGTACCGAAAAAGTGCCAGAGAGGGTTTTCAACAGGTGGTTTGTCCAGCCCAGTCACGTTTCTAATGCATCTATCCAGTGAATCTGGCTAGTGTATACTATCTAATCTAAACAGTTAATTTAGTTACCGTAGTAAGTGAAGTGGAATTTAGAAACTCCAAAAGAGCCGTGTAGTGAACCGGCATGCCGGGATTCACTGTGATGGGACCCCGCATGATGAAATATTTGAGATATTCTAAAAATTTTGAATATTTATTATGTTTTTATCTTCATGACCAAAAATAAAATGGTTGCCTATTTTAATCTCGTTTGGCCATTAATGACAAAATCATTCATTGTGCCGGTACATTTAAATTTAATATTGATTCATTTAATTGGTCTTTTTACCACAGTGAGCCAGGACAGGCTTCCCATACTTGCTATTTATAACATTGAAATCCAGTGCGCGTCAAATGAACATTAAAATGGAAATGCTTTTTCTCCTTTCAAGTTTAATTGTATTCTCATTTGTAAAAACAACAGCAACAACAAAACATTGTTATAAAAGTCAATTTTAAAATATAACCTGAATGCAGTTGGCACCTATTTGCATATCTTCTGGGATTGCCCAAATCTCTTCAATTGTTGATCTCAGGTAGCAGTATTTCTTGAGGTTATTTTAAATTTCCCAGTCTCTTAACTATTTAATTTTTATATAATGATGACTCATCGTTAGGTACTTGTAAAAACTAATAAAAACTTGTAAAATTATTTTTGCACCTTAACTTTGTAAAACTATAATTCATTCTTGGTTTTCTTCCAGAACCCCTGCAGTGAAAGAATGGTATAATTATTTCTGAGTTGTTATTCTTATAAGAAGATCATTGGCTGTCATTCATAAAAGCACGGAGTTCAACTCTGGCTGCTTGGGATAAAGTTATATCGGCACTTTCGAAACAACCTGCCTTTCCTCAGGGTAGCACATAACATACACTGTAAAAACCAACAGTAACTTTATCAAATGAAATGCGTGTAGTTAACTCAAATTTTACTGAAAGTTAATTCTACCCATTTGAAAAGAGTTTTGAACTAACTGTTGAAGGTAATGAGTTAAATACCCCATTACTTCAACTTAAATGGAGTAAGTTCACAGTACTCATATAGATTGGTTTTACTCAAATGGTTTCGTCACCTTAGAATCATAAGGATCTATCTGACATTTTTGTCAAAATTGAGTTATTGACATACTCTTATTAATTGACAACTTATTTACATTATGGGATGTTTTTTATAAGTTGTTTACATTTTAAGACTTTTTATTTAAAAAAACAAATGTTATACACATACTGTTTGTTATGGAATGCAAAAACTTTAAAGCTCATCATCTCAAAACACAGATAGAACCTTAAAATTCCAAGGTGATGGTTTGTAGCAATCTGTTTCCCCAAACGATTTGAGTTGCCTTAACTTATTGGGTTTTACAGAACTCAATTGAGTTTGAGTTCTCATCATTTACAGGGTTTTTCTGTGCTCAAATTGCTTTGTTTACTCAAATGTATTAATTTCACAGTACTCATGGCAGTAATATGGCATATCTGCTCCTGTTGTCATGTGCGCCTGTTTTTGCGTTTGTTTTAGAACTTCCGATTTAGTTGCCAATGGTAGAAATGGCTAGGAATAATAAACAGCAGAAAACGATCAAACTAGCTCTACACACAAGTGAGTTCATGACTATACATAAAAAGTAGAATAATGTAATAAAAAAATCAGTTTACAACATCAAGCTGCAGAACAAGCTGTTTTTAATATCTAAAAATCAATTATAGTGAATGAGACCGGAAGTCTTGAGTTAAAAATATTCCAATGGCTGCGCCTACTCGTACATAAAGAATAAGGTCAATAACCAATTGTTTTCCAGATATTCGTTATCTTTATAGGCTCTTTGAAAAAAGTATTTAACATCAGGAAGTACATTTATCCACAATGTCGTCTGCTGTTTTACAGTGAGTCCACAAACCTGTTTAAATGGATTCTGATTGGCTGTCATTGTTTTATCGTTTATCACAGGATACACAGACTTGGTCCTGGAGGGTCGGTGTCCTGCATAGTTTGGTTCTAACCTCAATTACAGACACCTGAACCAGCTAATCAAGCTCTTTCTAGGTATACTAGAAACTTCCAGCCATTTGTGTTGAAGGAAGTCGGAGCTAAACTATGCAGGACACTGGCCCTCCAGGACAGAGTTTTGGCACCCCTTATTTATCACCTGAAATAATATTTAGTGTTATCATTTTGATTGCATTCTAAACTGTGCTGTTGTTTTATTTCTAACATGATTTTTTAATATCATTGCTATCTTTGTAGTTCTTAGTGCGATTAGCTCTTTAAAGTGAAAAATGTCAGTGTGCTTTTAATTTACTCATGCTCAAGTCATCCAAGATATGTGACTGAAACTGCGCTCCTTCATAATTCATTAAATGCAAGTCAATGGCTACTTTCACTTTCAGAGTTAAAAATCTTGTAATACAGACAAGACAAAAATGAATATTGTAAATATGAATAATAATGTTTTTTATAATGTTCCGTTCTTCAACAAACTGATCGTTTCACTTCCTAAGACTTCAATGTGTTGTCAAGAGTCAGGGGTATTCATTTTGTGTTGTCAAGCATCATGTATCATGTCTATTATTGCAGTAAATAATACACAAACATACAATAAATATGAATGATGCTCATCATAGAGTATAGTCAAGTGCCTTCATTTATTCAGTGTTAAAAATGAGCTGCGCAGCGGTGAACATGTCCTCCAGCTTGATGCCAAATGGCCCCAAAGCGTTATCCAAATGAGGCATCAGGACTAACAGTACTGTTAGCTCCTGTGTGCATACAAAATGCTTATCTCTCCTCTGTAACCCATGGGTAGTGCCTGGCATCGTGTGTATCGTGTGTGTGGTCGCTGTGGAAATGCTGACTTGCTGAAAACGCCTGGCTGTGATGGATGGTTTTTTGAGATCAGTGTGCAGGCCATTTCCCTGAGAGAACGGCTTCATACCCCACCTTTGCCATGCTCTACAGGCGGCATCGCCGGTGTCGATCGCCACTGGCCACAGCTGAGCACCCCGCTCTTCACAGTGTGCTGCTAATTGGCTCTTTAATTGTCTTCAAACTGGCAAGCCTGGGCATGTTCTACATACAGACTGGCAACACAGAGCGGTTATTTAACCTCATTCAAATCTTTGAAGGAGGTGAGAATTTCAGCTGGATTTTGAATGCAGCCAATGCTCTGCTGAATTAAACTGTTGCTACAGAAATGTGTAAATAATTATTAATGCAGTGTTCACAAGAATTTTGTCAATTTTGGTGCTTAAAATAGAATTATAATGATACTAATATGGGATATTTCATCCTAAAAGGGTGTCCATCAAGCATGTGACTGTGTTGCTAGAGGAAAGTGCAGTATTTTATTACTATCTTACTGTATTAATAATTTATCGTTATTATCATACTTGTTTAGTTTAAATGTGTATCTTTCTGTTTGTCTACCTGTCTGTCTGTGTGTCTCTCTCTCTCTCTGTGTGTGTGTGTGTATGTGTGCTGATTTTGCTGTACTTGTGAGGGCTCAATTGTCCTCATGTATATAGTCAAATATGTTTTTAATAGTTTGTAATGATTGGTGAATTCTTCTGTGAAGGTTGGGTTTAGGGGTGAAGACAGTATTATTAATCTAAATACAGTAGAAGTCTATGTAATGTCCTCACTCATATAGGAAAACATACCTGTGTGTGTGTGTGTGTGTGCATGTTTTTTGTGACATATCAGGACACAAAAATGTTTAATGACATGGGTATCATACTGCTATTACAATGAGATACAATGAGATCATGATTGGGAGTGTGTGTGTGTTGATGTAATAATTATGTCCAAAATGTGTTTGTTAGACCCTCACAATGGAAAATATGAAATATATATATATATATATATATATATATATATATATATATATATATATATATATATATATATATATATATATATATATATATATATATATATATATATATATATATATATATATATATATATATATGATTACCTTGGTTAAATTCACCCCTGGCTACAAGGACACACCATTAGGTAAAGTCTAGAAGGGATACAGCTGTGGCCAGAGGTTAACAATCATATTTTTATTATTATGAGTTATGAGGACATTGACCATGTCACCATTTTTCGAAAGGCTTACAAATCATAGAGAATTTTTTTTTTTTGGTAAAGTAAAACTGCACATAGTTTCTTGTAAGGAGTAGGGTTTGGTGTATGGTTAGGTTAAGGCAATAGAAAATGCAGTATGTACAGTATAGTGTAAATAATGGAAACGTATGAACTGTACCCCATGACTCACAAAATCAATCCTGTGTGTGTGTACAAGTATATGTGGTTTACAGGGACACAAAGTTGTATAATAACATGGGTATGACCTAGTTGTACTCTATTTAGCTGGTTTATAAGAACACCCCTTGTGTTCCCTTAATTCTAAAAGCTTAGAAATTAAACTTTACAGGATCAAGATTTGCCACAGGTTTCCAGTGAGGTTTAGGGGTAGGGCCATATATTAAGCATTTTTTACTGTATAAAATACATCACATCTATGGAGTGTCCCTGTAAACTATGTATACAAATGTGTCTGTGTGTGTGTGTGAAGTTTTGGTAGTTTTTATGGAAAGGATAAAATGATGGACGACTTACAAAAGTCTTAACAGGAACATTTTTTTGACATTCTGTGAATTTGAAAACTTCACCATTTCAGGAGAACGGTCTCTTTAGCTGAAAAGGAGTGATTGAGCAATGAAATGAATTAGTGTCTGTAAACAGACTGGTCAGCATGTGTTTTTATTGTAGTACATGACAGCTCACTGCGTCTGATATATGTAGTCAAGTAAACTCTGGGAGGTTTTACAATGCAGTTATAAACAACGACTTAAAAATATCATTCAAATTTCACAAATTAAACTGAATTCCTGCCAAATGTCTTTATTAAAGAAGCCATGCCAAAAGCAGTCAGTCAGAATCTTTATAGGAATCCCCATGAATCAAATGCATGTGTTACGGGCCATACAATGACATATTCAGAGAAACATGCTGTGTGATTTTGCTCTTTTAAACAGCGGTCTGTGAG
The DNA here is from genome assembly GCF_903798145.1 of Danio aesculapii. Lineage (NCBI taxonomy): Eukaryota > Metazoa > Chordata > Actinopteri > Cypriniformes > Danionidae > Danio > Danio aesculapii. The sequence goes on along the minus strand of NC_079443.1, from coordinate 33,072,109 downwards.
CAACTGGTGCATTTAGAAATGAATGGTCCATTTAATTAATACAGAGTTTGTCTGTGTGCTTGTGGGATAGAACTTGTTGAATGGGTTTGTTATATAATCTACACATCAAGTAATAGCTCTTCTATTAAATAGAGTGAGTGATGTAAAGAGACCGTTTCAGCCACCTGAGTCTGTTCAGCTGCCTAATATCAGTTATCTCAGTTCATAGTAGGTGGAGCTCAGCTGATGTCAGAACGGTGGTGATTGGAGCATGGAACATTAAAAACATTGAACATTTAGCTTGTAAATCAGTCTGCAACCCATTACTACTTTATTCTGGATGTGTGGGAAAACAAATTATACTATGCACACTGTAAAAAATGCTGGGTTCCACACAATCTATTTGTCTTGAGATAACATGAAGAAATTAAGTTAGCTTATTAGTTTTTACAAATCTAAGTGGATTGAAGATAATACAATTAAGTTGTCTCAAATATAACTCAAGAATTGTGTTGTTTCAGCTCATTTTAAATTAGTAGTTTGAACAAACAGAAAACGCCATTTTTTGAGTGCACATTCATATTATGCAGGACTTTTTTGTTTTAAATTGCAGCGCAGTTTTAATTCAGATGTTAAACAAATAATGTATGTTATGTGATTCTGGGTGAATAGATTTAATTATTTTTGGAAAAGGAAAACATTCCCAAAAGTTGTAAGTAATGTATTTGTGTATTTATATAGTGAATTTACCATGTGTGGCCATACACTCAAAGCGCTTCACAATCATGAGGGGGTCTCTCCACACCACCACTAGTGTGCAGCATCACAGGGTTATATGGATGTGGCTAATATTCCCAAACGTTGTACTTTGTGTGTTTCTTCCTGAAACAATTTTTTGTGATTTCCGTTTATTTACGGTTGTGAATTGCATTATGGGACCTTGATCTCTGCTCTATCTATTTCTGATGTTTAAAATTCAACTCTACAGTTAAACAAAGTGACTTTTATTGACATTTTAGTAGTTTGATGATAATAAAATAATGTAAAAAAGGTAATATATAGAGAAATTATCTATAAAATAACAGAAAATTTACTGACAGTTTATTACAAAGATTTTTGTATTGTAATATACAACACCAACAGAGAAAATATACTGTATATTTCTTTAAACTAATAATAATGTGGGCTCAGTGGTAAGCACTGTCACCTCACAGCAAGAAGGTCACATGGTTCGAGTTTGTTTGAAGAAAGATAAAGATGCCATAAATCAATTAAAAACCCTAAACAAACAGGGAAATAATCAATTATAAAATCCGTAAAACCGCTAATTTACGGATATTTTTTTTGTGACACGTCATCCATGTATATCCAAGCACATGCACACTTTGTACTGTAAAACCTGTCAAGCAGTTTCAGCTAATTGATTAGAAACTCTATTCTACACACTTATTTCACTTTTATTGTCAAAATATTGCTTGAATGTTTTTTATTTAAATTGGCCCAAACATAGTTGATATATTATGGCAAATGAAAAACATATATAAAAGGTTTTATGTTTACATAGAAAATATATTTTTGTATAAAATCCTACTCTTGACTGATGTGTTTTGCTGTAAAAGCACCATCTACAGGTACTTCTCCAAACAGCTGCAGGTAAAATAGAGTGCTTATTAATTCTGAAAGGGATTATTTATTTATCTTAGTGCTGGGCGCAGATTAATCGAATTAGTTGGATCCATAATAAAAGTTTGTTGTTATACAGATAGACGTAAAAAAAAAAAAATCATATATACAAATAAATATCTATGCACAAAAGGTTTCAAATCGATTTTAAAGAATCGACTCTTTAAGTCTGAACAAACAAATCGTCCAGTGATCGTTAGAAAGAAGAGTTGACTTCAACTACAGCTATTGCTATCAAAATTAAAAGCTCAATTATGCTTAAGCATGGTAGCAAGATGGAAATTGAAGACATTAGATTCATAAATATGCACAGGCACATTTCTTTATACAAAATGACACTTTATTGACTAATCTATCAGAAACACCTAACGCAAACACGCAAGTGTAGAGAAGAGTAAAGAAAGAAAAATAAGAGCTTTAGAGAGTGTAATGATGTAAAAACCTCGGTTTTTGTTAGACCAAATTAAGCGAACCAAAAATAATTTAGGTAAAATTATTTTGCATTACTTTTGCCCACTTTTTTGCCGATTTGCCCAAATTTTGTGTTTTTGTTTATTTTTATTTTGATTGATTTGTCAGTTACTTTTTGGCTCAGCTCTTTCCCTTCATATTAAGCTATACCTTCTCAAGTTCACTCTTTTCTCAGAGTAAGCTGGATAGGGAAGATGTCATACAACTTCCATTTTGCAAACATGTAGAAAATGTATTGTTATAGACATCAGGTAAGAGGTGAACGTCATCTTTGGTGAATACGATGCTCGGCGCTGAAGACCTTTTCTTTTATCAGTTTCTAGCGAGGTATTCATGAGTTAGAATTGTTTTGTTATATTTCTTTCTTTTGTTTGACTTCACTATCGTCCCCTTACTCGAGATTAACTAATTTTTGTTTGATACTTTGTTTGAATTTGCTACTTTATTATATTATTTTTATTAGTGTAAATATTTCTCTTTTATGTATATTTAGGCATTATTCTGGTTTCACTTTAAATGTTATTCCTTATAAGTAAGTTTCGTGAAAGTTATGACAGAAAGGCGTGAGCTTCGTCTACGAGAGGAATTCCATTCCTGTACTCCACTGTAAAGCCAAAATGTTTCCACACAGGCGACTTAAATGTGTCTGAGGGATCTGCAATCTCAATATATGCGAAGCAGCCATCCTGCGTATACAGTACAGAGTGTGATCGCTTCCTCAAGTCACATGACATGACATGCAATTGGAAAATACTAACTTTAGAATATAAAATTTAGAACAAAAGCTCATCATTACTAATACAATTTAATTAAATGTGATAAGAAAAAGATGTGTTTAAATTAGTTCAATTAGTTAAGAGACAAGTGATGTCAACCTGAACGATAGGCAGCAGGGGGCGTGAGAGTACCACGGTACGCCACGAGAGTTTCGCGATACGTATCGTGGTTGGTGTATCGCAATATTTCGGTTCGGTTTGTAATATCGTTACACCCCTAATATATATATATATATATATATATATATATATATATATATATATATATATATATATATATATATATATATATATATATATATATATATATATGTATTTTTATTATTATTTTTTATTGCAAAATTGTTCGCAAATTTCTGGGAATTACAGCCACAAAATCAGTCATTTTTATCACAAAAAAATCACAAAAAAAATCATGAATAACTGGGGGTCTGAATAGTTTTAGTCTTCGTTTTAGTTTTCGTTTCCTAAAATAGCTCTGATTGGAAGCAGGTTTCCATTGTAACGCAGTCTAATATTGCTGTATATTTGTGATCTTCACGTGAGGAAATGGTGACCAGCGCTTTTCCTCCACCTTCGTGTAACGTCAGTCTGCACCGGTCAGGTTGGCACAGGAAGTGTGGTAGGACGTCAGCAGAATTTGACCCAGATAGCTTTCCTCCACTTTGAGTGCTCCACACATCAAACCAATTTATCCCCCTCCTGTTAGTGTCAGAGCGTATTAGCACTGACTGCGTGACTGTGAGTCTGCCTGATGCGCTTCAGTAACCTACAGGGTCACACGCTTATCTGGGAGAATATGACTGTGAGTTTGTACCAACACAGGGTGCGAACTCGCCGTCACCCACCCATAATCATGTCTAATGGCCACTTTGAAAACCTTACACAGACAAAAGATTGTGGTGTGATATCCATTTGGAGTTACTATTACCAGGTGGGAAATATTGTTGCCTTCAACTTGCTCATTATGAATTCAGAAATTATGATTGTGATGTGCTTAAAGTCATTCTTAACAAAATGGATGTGTTGGGCAAACTCATTTTATTTATTTATTTATTTATTTATTTATTTATTTATTTATTTATTTATTTATTTATTTATTTATTCCTTACATACTATCTTATCATTATCTTGCAGCCACAGAAAATGATAGGGATTTTTTGCTGGGAAAGTTTTGTCTCTTTCTTTCTTTCTTTCTTTCTTTCTTTCTTTCTTTCTTTCTTTCTTTCTTTCTTTCTTTCTTTCTTTCTTTCTTTCTTTCTTTCTCGTTACACCCCAAATATATATATATATATATATATATATATATATATATATATATATATAGGTGGAGGAAAAGTGCTGGTCACCATTCCCTCACGTGAAGATCACAAATATACAGCAATATTAGACTGAGCTACAATGGAAACCTGCTTCCAATCAGAGCTACTTTAGGAAACAAAGACAAAAACTATTCAGACCCCCAGTTATTTCTGATTTTTTTTGTGAATTTTTTTTTTTTTTTTTTTTGTGATAAAAATGACTGATTTTGTGGCTGTAATTCCCAGAAATTTGCGGACGATTTTGCAATTAAAAAAAAAAAAATATATATATATATATATATATATATATATATATATATATATATTAGGGGTGTAACAATATAGTTTTCTTTCTTTCTTTCTTTCTTTATTTATTTATTTATTTATTTATTTTTAGCCCTGAATCAGCATATTATTTCCTAAAGGATCATGTGACAGTGAAGACTGGAGTAAAAAAAAATCACATTTGGCACCAGGAAAAAAACGTTTTTTTACTGTATAATTATTTAATTAATTATATTAATTAATATATTTTTGATTACACAAATACATGTTAAGCACAAGAGACTTCCTTTGAAATTGACTCAATTCCAATTGTTGTAATGTTAGTATGAATTCTAAAAGTAAACACATAGCAGATATACAGCACAATACATGCATCTGTTGCAACATCCTGTGGTGTTTGCTTTACCGTATTGGTTATGAGAAAGACACTTTTTTTTTTTTTACTGTAACCAGTCAACTCCGAGAGTGACTTGTTTGTGTAGGATAAACAGAGAGTGAAGAGGCGGCGCAGCTCACAGTTCAGCAGTGCACAGTATCTACTATCATTCAGTAGTGAGTGAACAATAGAGATTGTAGAGACAGGAGCAAAGATGAGGTGCACTACCTACACTAGTGCACTACCTACACTTCCTACACTAGTTCACTACCTACACCATGCAAAAACATGGTGGATGTTTGTGTCATTTGATTTAGACAGACAAATCCTGCATTTTAAAAAATTGTTTATTTATTAAATTTATTTTGGTTTTGGAATTGATTTTCCTTTTTTATTGTTAAAACTGTTTTAAATATTTCACAGCTATTTAACATAATCTAGCATGAAACAGATCTTGAACTTCTCTATTACTGTATATTCAGTAATCAACCATATTCCTTCCAGAAATTAATTTTCTGCTCCCTCCCTGTAAATTACTTGATGAAAATTGTAGTCAGTAATGCAATCTAGATTACTTATTTTAGGTATTGTAAGCAGACTGTTTTTAGATTACATTTGACTTAATTATTTACATTTGTTTTGTTTTAGTTTGTCCCCAACTGTAGAAACCTATACAAAAAGCCAATTTATTTGACATGGTGATTCTATACATCGTAGCTTTGTTTTTTAAGAAAATAAAATTCAAGATAAAAAATGAAAAGATAATTAACTTTAGTAAAGTAGTAGTATATTTATCCCTCAAGCACATTGAGTTATCACTAGCCTTGAGTTATCACTAGGGCCCAAATTTGGGCATGATGGTCTCAGGTGTTATTACAACTTTTAAAAACTTTTTTGTTGGTGTGTGTGTGAGTGTTTGACACATTAAGCATGCTGTAAAGACTCAGATAGTAGCCCCTTTCACACAGTGATACTGGTAAACATCCGGAAAATTTCCAGAATGACTTTAGCGGTAGATCAAAAAAATGCTGTTCACACAGGCAAGGACATTCCAGAATTTTTCCACAAAAGACCATTCACACATCCATTCCAAAATACCGGTAAATTATGACATCATTAACCAGAAATGACCTCTAAGCGGCTGCACTTGTATTTGTAAACATAGAGGAGGTCAGGCTTTGTTGATGGTTTCCCTTTCATTTAAAGCTTTAGCATTCATGCCACTGCTTTGTGAGACATCCAAAGGCAGAAGTGCGAACCGCAGCTAAATGTTTACACATTTGACTGCAGTACAAATTCTGTGGATGGATAAGTATTGTGACCAATTTCGACAAAATCATACGGAGGAACACTGTCGCATGTCGAGATGTACATAATATGTGTGTGCGCTGGCAATCACCGGAGTCCTTCTTTAAGTGCACACCCGTCAAGGTGTTTTATCAATAATTTTATCAATATTTTTTTACACTGTTGGCATTAAGAAGGAACATAGAAATTTTATTTGACTAATATCTAGCAGCTAAATGTGTCTGGAGAAGGATTTAAATTTAATTTTAATTTTATTTTCATAAACAGCATGGATGTGAATGCGTCTGAATGTTCTGATTGGCTGGAGTAGACTTCTCACGTAAGCGCGTTCTAAACGTGAAGATGCTCTTTCTGCCGATTTTCCTTCTGCGCTCTCATAGAGCAGCATTTCGGCAAATTACCAGTAATGTTACAATTCTCTTTCCACACAATTTGACGGTAATTTTCTTGAAAGGTGTGTATATGTGAAAGGGGCTACTGATTTAGGAATTGATCAGCATTGTATTGGATTTATTGATTTTTATTGGACAAATTTTAAAAAAGAATGCTTTGCAGTTTGGTATTTCCCATTGATTTTCAATGGGTGCCTATTTTTGGGCACAAGGTTAAATGAATGATTTTTTTCCCCAACCACTTAACATTGTTAAACTGAGTCCTCTTTTTGTGTGTGTTCAGATGGCTAACCTAGAAAATTAGCCAAGACCTAAACGGCTCAGAAAGCATTTAATTTATTATTTTTTTTAATAAAACGGTTTTGCTGAAAAAAGACTTCTAACGTACTTCAGGGTTTTAAATGTTTTTCAGCAATATCAGTTCACTGTGTATTATCAGAAAATGATTTTGTTTTATTTAATTGTAATTGCTGAAAACATTTAGCAAGCTCAGGATCTATAAAACAGATTAAAACCACTAATATATATATATATATATATATATATTTTACAACAAACTGCACATTAAATAATTAAAAAAATAAACCCACTTATATAATATTGTTCCTTATTAGATTAACAATCAATATTTCCAGAAGGTAATCACCTCCTTCTACTGACCGTTTGACAGATTTTTATTTCATTTTATTTTTTATTTTTATTTATATTTAAAAAGCTATTTGTGCAAATAAGTTAACTCCTCTACAACTCTCCTTTCTGTGAGAGATCTATTGACTTTAACCAGACCATTAAGAGCACACAGGTGACGTCAGCCCTGCAGAGAGAAGTCATAGTCCAGCACACAGATCGCTGTTACATGCTCACACACACGTTTACACCCCGCATTAACATTTCTGTCTGTCACCTTGCAGAAACGCACATTCACTAGAACTGCATGTCAGCATCGGTACGTCACATGCAAGCATGGCCATAGCCAGTGTTAGGAGATTAGCGATGTATGTTTTTTTTAATGAGTTGTGTAATAATTATGGCTACAGATGCAGCTTATTACACCAATACAACCTAATTTTTGCATCACAATTTTGATATCTGTCCATCCATCCATGCATCCATCCATCCATCCATCCTCTGTTTGTTTCCATGTGTTTATAAGGCCATCCATTCATTCGTTTATTTATTTCCAATATCCTTCTTTTTGGGTTTCCATCTGTCTGTTCATCCATGCATCTGTCCATTTTGGTTTCATCCATCAATTTGTTTCAGATATCCTTCTGTTTGTTTTCATCTACCTATGAGTCCATCCATCCATCCATCCATCCATTGTCTATCTGTCCATCCATCCCTCCATCCATGTTAGCTTTTTTCATCTCATTCATCTATCCATCCATTTATTCATCCATCCATGCATGTTAGCTTTTTCCATCTCATTCATCTATCCATCCAGTGATTCATCCATCCATCCATCCATCCATCCATGTTAGCTTTTTCATCTCATTCATCTATCCATCCATTGATTCATCCATCCATCCATCCATCCATCCATCCATCCATCCATGTTAGCTTTTTCATCTCATCCATCCATCCATCCATCCATCCATCCAAGTTAGCTTTTTTCATCTCATCTGTCTATCCATCCATCCATCCATCCATCCATCCATCCATCCATCCATCCATCCATCCGTCCATCCATGTTAGCTTTTTTCATCTCATCTGTCCATCCATCCATCCATCCATCCATGTTAGCTTTTTCATCTCATCTCATCCATTCATCCATCTCATCCATCCATCCATCCATCCATCCATCCATCCATCCATGTTAGCTTTTTTCATCTCATCCATCCATCCACCCATCCATCCATCCATCCATCCATGTTAGCTTTTTTCATCTCATCCATCCACCCATTCATCCATCCATGTTAGCTTTTTTTCATCTCATCCATCCATCCATCCAGTTTCATTCTTAATAATTGATGTATGAATGAGAAATCAGAGCTTATGCTTATACGTGAATGTTTATGAATTGTTGCACGGCTTTGTAAGTGGTTCTCTTTCAGGTTTCAATAGCATAGCCTTCACCCTGGCCAGTGTTTTTAGTTTCTGTTGTTTTACAGAACTGTTGTATGAGGGTTATTGTACAACTATTGTGATTGTGTTTAATAGTTTTGTTCAGATAATAACAGGAAGACGATTGTATTTTTCTTACTGAATGTGGTTTCATCAGCATTAAAAGGCACCTATGATGAAAATCATCTTTTGTGAACTGTTTGGAAAGGACTGTGTGTAGGTGTAGTGTGTCCATTGTCATATTGGAGTGATATAAAGACAATAAGTCTTCAATTTTTTTTCAATTTCCTGACGTTAAAATAAGATCCAAATCCCTCCCATTTTGAGGCCCATCGCAACCTGATGTAGAAGTGCGGTTTCCCCACCCACCGAATTGATTGACAGCTGCTTATTAACATGTCTCTGTAGTAAGACTTTTACATTTAGCCCTGTAAATGTGGTTTATAATGGTCTTAAAAGGTCTTAAAATGTCTTACATTTGGCTTGGTGAAACCAGCAGAAACCCTGATACAGAATCAATAACTTCAATCTTCATTTTTCCACTTTATTATTGCAAAATTACTTTATTAGCACTGTCACATTATGCTTTTTAAAATTTATAATAACTAGATCTGGCAACATTTCAAAGAAACTCACATTAAGCAGAGACAAAAAAGTAAATGAAAAAAAAATCGTCACACTGCCACTGTTGCACTCAAAAACGTTTATTGAGAATAAACGTTTTAACCTACACAGTATTCATCAGGTCAGACAAGTAATCGAAAAATGTTCGTTTTTATCATTTTCACCCAATACCAATAGCTATATTAATTAGTCAACAAATAAGGTGAGAAACAAAATGAAAAGAAACAACTTTTTGCTCTAAATTTGCTCTAAAAGCCTTGTAGCTTTTGTTGTGGTTTTACCATTAAAAATACGGTTGAGCCTGTAAAAGAAGTCACATTTTTAAGGTAAACTATGGATTTAATTTAAAATAGTGTTAATACACCAAGGTTTTGAAGTACTTACATCTGCACATAATACTGTTGTTACATAGATAAATACACAAAGTTAAGGATGTGGGGATGAGAGGGTTTATGAGCTTATCAAAAAAATTTTTCCCGCAGGCAGAGAATCACACTAATATATAAAAGGAGCTCAGTGTCATTCACACAATTACTAAACACCATCACATGACACTGATGTAATGCAGTAAACATTATTTAAAAAAATAGATATTAACAAAACACTCTAATATACATAAAAACTAAAAAGAACCATTATAATGTCAACAAAAACCAAGCATAAAAATGATCAAGCAGGAAAATCTGGGAAATTCAGTTTACAGTTATTCACTGTATATATTAATACTGTTAACCACAGTCTTGGGGAAAGTTACCTTGAAAGTAATTAGGGATGTCCCGATCAGGTTTTTTTGCGCTCGAGTCCGAGTCCTTTGATTTTGAGTATCTACTGACACCAAAACCCGATCTGACACTTCTATAATTCATAAAAATGAATAAAGAAGAGCGAAGAAACAGATCCAGGATGTTCCTTATTTATTATTTAATTCACCTTATTTTAACAACTTTATTAACAAAAAGAGCATTTCTGTGAGGTAGCTTGAACAATCAAGTAACATCAGTTTTTCACTTTTGGACAACAGTAAATATATAAAATATAAAAACAAATAGTACCTCAGCTTAAAATACTCGACAGGCAATCCCAAATGTACATATCTCACAGTTTGCTATGGCGATGTTGTCGTCATCAACTTTATAACACCTGCAGACCACAGACATATTCGCACTTTCTGCTTCAAGATGCTTCCGTGTTCTACTTTGCTAGCATTTAACCAATAGCGTCTCTGCAACAAAGTGATGTCATGCCACTTGTTTTGCTGTTTCTGTGTGAAGTCAAGAAATAGGTCTAACTCTGTGCCACTGCATAACTATAGATGTGTTAAAAATAATAAGAATAAATATAATATTAATATATATTCGAGTCCTGATCGTGAATGTCCAATACTGATCGAGTCTAAAACTGCATGATCGGGCCCGATTTCTGATCATGTGATCGAATCTGGACTTCATTAAAAGTTATGTATTACAATATTAAGTTACTCCTCAAAAGAGTAACTAGTTGCTTTACTTAGTTACCTTTTATGGCATGTAATGCGTTCCTATTTTTTAAATAGAGCAGCTCTGCAATTAACAACACACTGTATAACCTACATTTACCTTAAAAATATATAATTTAGGATAATGTTATCTTCTGAGAACTTCCTGACCCCAGAGCTATACGGTACATGCCGTATTAATGAAAGGATAAAGCAACGTGTTTGCTACTTTTGTACTTTTTGTCTTATTAGTTAAGTAATATTACTGTCTATTGAGCCAATCTCCTATTCCTTTTCTTCGATGCATTCAAAAAAAAAAATTTCAATTCAAGAAAATACTGATTTAATATGACTAAGTTAATTTTAATTCGGCAATTAATAAAAAAAAAAAAAAGCTAATTAAAAGTGCAGTAGGTGATTGTCTTCAGAAACATTTGTTGTTGTGCTGGTTGAAAGTCTCTTCACATTCATTTAGGACAAAGCCTGTGAGAGAGCGAGACTGTGAGAGAGTGATGACAAGTTTTGCTTGATAACTACACAACTGTAAGCATGCTAGATATAATACAGGTTTTCATTCAGAATTGTAGTATTATAAAGTACTATAAAGTTTTCTAACTGGCGAATGACATAATCTAGTGGGTCTCTGTCGTCTTTAATGAGCACGTTTGCGATTTCAGGAGACGTGGCTTTGGACAACAGAGGAGGGATTGTATTTGAAAGATATTATGCTAACCGGTTAGGATTTAGGTAGATCACCTACTGCACCTTTAATTAAACTAAGAAGTAACTTACATTCCATTTTTAAAAAAGTAAATCGAATATTATTTTACCTGTTACTTAGTAAAGTAATATTATTACGTAACTCACATTACTTGTAATGTGTTACCTCCAACACTAGTTAACCACTTTACAGATTTGTGCTGTAGCCTTTTTACTGTTGAAAAATATATACCAAAAAAGTATTTATGCACACAGAATATTAGCTTACGAAGACCATGTAGGTCAAAACAGAGATTTTATTTCAATAAAATTTTTTTTGAATGCAACTGTATTGGTGTTCATATTTTTGTTTGTTTACTATGAACTCATCCGGCATCATGATTTAAAATAATTTTTCGTTTACATAAATTCAGATGTACATTTGAACAGAAAATTAACTGAGGTCTGAACTTGGTGCCCTCATAACTGGCTACAGGCCTGAATGCACGTATGTGTGCGCGCATGCATACAGTATGACCAAAGTTAAGATTGCAGAAGTCATAGTATTGAGCATCAGTGTCCTGTGGGCACCTGTGCTGGGTGGCTGTTTCTCTGCACACTGAATGGAAACTCTAAGAATAGGCATGTCACCTGATGGAGGCTGATAACACACTATTGATGGCTTGGTGGCGCTGAGTGAGACTTGAGGGTGGCGAGTCCCGGCTGTGAATCACCCTGCTGTCTGCTGTTAACACTCTCCTATAACCCCGGCCTTGTAGTACGCATACATAATAAACGCCGGCTTTTAAATCAGACATTGCAATTTTCTAATATTGTTTGTGCTTCTCTTTTGTTTTCGGAACGCTGTGGTCAGATGCCGTTTTATCCCAGAGTTTTGTGGTTCATCTGTTCTGAAAAAGGAGTTCATCTCCTAAATATTGTTAATCCAATCCAAGCCCTATTTGCCGGACGTAATCCAGAGCCATTAGATGAAACAAGAGTGTATTATTATGACCTGGACTGACTGTACCACACACACCTGCCCATCTCAGCTTTAGTCTGGCCAATATGTTTCGTTCCAATGCTGGTGTGTATTTACACGTTTTATGTGTTTGCAAATGTGTTGGGAAGTGATATCTTTTTGGTACTCAAATATTTCACACACACACACACACACACACATAGGCTGATATAGGTGGTTTATGAGGACTCTCATTGTTTTGTCGCGATATATATTGGGATATAAACATAATTTTACCAGATGGACTGAATAACTTTATTTGAAAAGATTTCGTTTATTTAGATCGACTGCGATGGTCAAGTCTTTTTCTATGCAGTGCATCAGCATAAATTAACACTTTATTTTGATGGTCCATTTGAGTATTAGTAGACTGTCTGCTTATAGACTGCTAAGTAGACTGCTGTTGATACTGCTCCTTCAACAGAAACTTTGAAAATACATGTCAAGTTACACTAATCCTAACCGTAACCCCAACCTAACAGTCTACTTATAATTTAATGAGAATTAGTTGACATGAAGATGCAATGTAACTTCAACAAACGGATCATCAAAATAAAGTGTGACCCGTAGTTTTTAAATGAAAATTGTTTCTACATTAAACATTTTGAAGTGAATTTAAAAAAAGAGACATCATATCAATTTAAACCAAACTAGTTCATTTGAAAAATCACCTTTAAAATGTTTTCATGCAAATTATGATATGTGGTATAATAATGAATACTCATTTCTGCTTGGTTCCTTGCACTGTAATGTTGCTCTCGGTAGCCCATCCAGTACAGCAGTGGTTCTCCAACTTTTTGTTTGGTTCCCATTGGTTCCCAAACCCCACATCACCTCTGACAACCAAATAACTAAAGTTGCTGTGAAGTGCTTTGAAATGTGTATTTTTTTTTTTATTCAATGTTTGACGTTATCTCAATGGAAACACAAAGAGAGGGTAGGACATTGAGTAGCTCCTCCCCTTTTTAAAAGATAGCCAGTAGTGTTTTGTTTTGATCACTGCTCTGCCAGTGAGAGTGGTTGAGCTCAACCGCATCAAATGAAGAGCAAATGAGAAGCGTCTTTAAGGGGGCGGGGCATGTCAGAAGTATAAGGGGATGTAAATAAAACTCATCCATTTAGCTCGAAGTGACATGTTTATATCAGTTTTATATCTTCTAAACGCAATTTTTGTCACTGTTTTGGAGCACACTAGCTTATATATATCCTGAAAAATAGCAACACTGATACTAACATTTTAAAAAAAGCTTTATATTAATTTCATGGGACTTGTAAATCTATGAAATCTGAAAGATTTTTAAAAATAAAAACATGCACTTAAAAAAACAAAGGCAGTTATTTCAAATTGTTATACTGCTGAAACGTATTACAGCAATGCAGAATTATTGACCTGAACATTTAATATAAATATCATTTAAAATGTATTAAGTATTCTATTTTAGTGATGCTGCTTTGTATGAGCAATATATAATAGGTGGTAGTCTGAATGAAATTTTTTACCATTAGAATTACATTTTGATTTCCAAGGGCATTATAATTTCATTTAAAATTAAATGTATCTGTTCTGTTATTAATGTCAGAAATAATGGCAAATATCCCTATTGCTGATTGCTTGTTGAAATCTTTCTTTTTTTATTCTACTGTAACCCCTGTTCTTTGTGATATTTTTGTGTAGGGATGTGGAAATGTATTCAACTACAGTATATTTAGTGCTTAATTAGATGGAAAGCTAATAGAAGGTTGTTGCTCTTGCTGCATCAACACTGGACAGATACACTGTGTTGCAAAACAAAACTAGATGAGCCTTATTATCATCAGCAGAGCTGTCTGGTGTTGATGTGCTCCACATTTACTCCATCCACTTTATTTTCGACATCAATCTGCTGCGGCTTTTATCTGCAAAAATCATGAGTTGTGCTGTGAAGTTTATTCGATATATATTTAAAAACCCTAAAATTAAATATATTTTAATGTGCCTCAAGGGAATTTTGTCTTGGATCTGTGAAGATAAAACGCTGATGCTTTCTTTCAAATCATTACATAAACTTCTGTCCCGCTCGTAATGCTTTTAGTTCCTGACCTACTTATCTTTTTTTCTCATTTTTGCTCTTAAATCAAATTTCCTCACCCTATTTTTCCATGTTGACAATGATATGCAAGCTTATGGCTCATTAGCAGCTATATACACTCCAGGTAAATACATAACTAGACGTTTAAAGGGATAGTTCACACAGAAAAGAAAAATCTGACATCATTTACTCACCATTCACTAGTTCCAAACTAGGGCTGTGCGATATATCGTTTGAGCATCGATATCGCAATGTGTCCCCGCAATAGTCACATCGCAAGATATGCAATGTTGCGTTAGGATTAAAGATGACCAGGAAGTGGAACCACAGATCAAAACACAGGAGATTTGTGGAGACTCTGCAGAATTTAAGCATAATAGTGTGAACGTTAATTATCTCATGTGTTTTTAAGGCCTATGACTATGTAAGAATTTTAAGAGAGTTTAAAGCATTTTAATACAGCATAAAGATTCATTTTGTTGAACAATTTATATAATGAAGACTATGCATTGTTAATTTACATTTGATTATTCAATTTCTGTAACCAAATATTGTTTGTTAGTTAAACAAACACAAACACAGTGGCTACTCTCTTGCATTCCAGTTATTCTTTGCTTGATGACATCATTAATCCAAGATGGCTGACAGCGATGGCCGTGAGCTGTGAAAAACTTTTATTCAAGGAGGTCAATTGAGATAAAAAATATCAGTATGTACAGTAAAGTATGATGAATATGTTAGTAATTTATAAAATAAAATTTAGGGTAAAATGTAGTTTTTATTCACCAAAAAGCAACTGTCCACGTGGACGTCATGCAACAGAGGAGTCAGTTTGCATAAAAGTCTTTTTTTCGATAAGCTGCTAGTATATCTATTCTTTTTTTTTTAAAGATGTTTTAAATTGTCTTATATTGTAATAAAACAGACATTTAACAAACATATCAGCATAAATAGTCATTTAAAATGACTTATTACAGCATTAAAGGGCAATTTTACACATTCATATGGAAACAAATTTGCATTTTGCCTTCTAAACAAGGAAAGAAAATAACTGAGATGATTTGACATGAAGTAAGATAAGGATGAAATAAGTTGTTACAATAAGCTGTGAATGTTTTCCATGATTAACACATACTGCAAACGTTTCTGCATACATATAGCTACTGTTATTATTGTTCCTACAATATGTGTTTTATTGTTATTAAATTGTACTATTATTGTTTTTATTAAATAAGCTGATATGACAGGCCATTAAAAAAACACTATTCCATATTGTCAGCTATGTCTTTGTCCAATTTTACAACTTTGTTTTATAAAAAATTTACAACAAAGTTATAAAAATAATAATAAAAAATCCAGATAATGTTTTTCATAATTTATGCATGAAAGTGTCAATGAATGTGATTACAAATATGAATTAAACAAACAAAAATGAAAAATACTAAAATGATGTTTTTTAGTAATGTTCATAAATCGTATATTTATGTTGCATACTGAGGAGAACAATTGTAAAAACAAAATTTCAGATTTTTGCTAATTATTTATTTATTTTATTTATTTACACAGCTAAAATAAGTATAACTGGCTAAAAACAAAATTAATTGTGCTAATAGTAGTGTGACGATGGTGGTGGTGACAACAAGGAGACAGATTAGATCCAAGTGCAAGAAGTTTAATTGTTCTCAACAAACAAATCCAAATCACCAGGCTAAATTGTAGTCGGTTAAGCATGCAAGTTTCAGAGTAACAACCAGTAAGTCCAACAAGGCAGTCAAGGCAAAGTCAGTAATCCAAAAAATCAGTGGTCAACAAAACAGGCGCAAAGGTCATAACAGAAAGGCAGAACAAAACATTGAGAAAATGCTCGGTAAGGCAGTAGATACTAGGGATGACTGATGTGAAACTGATGTTTCAGCATAGTGTCGAGATCCCGAATCGGAAATGTTTCGAAACACTGCACCGAAGCATGATCCAAAGCACCCAGGTCACATGACTAAAGTGTTTCGAAACACCTGGTCACGTGACTAAAGCGCTTCAAAGCATCGATCATTTCAGAAGAGTTTTGAAACCTGGCAAGTCTGCATTTGACTAAGAGGGTCAGGATAAAACTCTGTCTCATAGTCTAGCAGACTGTCCGAGTGCACATAGTTACAGTGCTGCAAATGGCTTTTGGGTTCGAATCCCGACTTGTACAAATACTCCAAAATTATGATTTTATGTATTTTAATAATGTTACTGTTTTATGGTGTAGTCTAGATAGGATACAGCTTCAGACCGCAACCACATCTGATCTTGTTTTATGACCAAAACAACCCCGCAACCCTGTTTTATGACCAAAACAAGACATATTTATTCACAAAGTGTTCATTCGGATATCAGACCAACGTTAAAACAAAAACACGTTACAAGAATAGAGCATTTCAAACCTAACATCTATAGCTGCATCACCCTGGGTTCAAACCCATTATCGCTGGATGCTAGTTTGGAACTCTCACCGCTTCACTAAATCACTTGAAGCTTCAACTATACAACGTGGGGATTAATACCTCAATTTGCTTAACTGTTTCTTTGCTGAAGCTGTTCCAATGTTATACATAAAAAATGACCACTAAGTGTCACTGGTTTCAAAACATTTCGAAGCTTCGACTGTTTTAGTTTTTCATGAAAACTCACTTTGACCACCACTAGTAGATACTGGCAATACTTCACACTATGTGTTTGGTGTGGCCAGGCTAATATGGCTACAAAACAGGAAGTAACCAACAAAGTACTTGCAGTCAGATTTTGGGCGTGGGCTCCCTCTGCTGGCTGGATGAGTGATTATCCGTCCTGTTTGTTACAAGTACTGTAGATCAATATTATGTAACCTCACTGACTTGTTGAATTTGAATATATGTAGTTTTGCATATTTCTTGTACTATATTTGCATATTCCTAGTAGCATAATTTAGCAAATTCCTAGTTTTATTTTTATAAAATGTCATTATTTTATAAATATTACAAATATAATAAAATAAGTTCTTATTCTGACTTTATAACATGCATTACTTTTATACACTGTGAAAAATGCTGAGTTCTGAGTACACAATTTCTTTATGTTGTCCCAACACCAATCGCTTAAGTTAACTTAATTGTTTTTACAAGTTTAAGTGGATTGACTATAAAACTAACAAGTAGTCCCCAAAAAAAGACAAATTGTCTTGTTTCAACTGACTTTAAATAGATAGCTTTGAACAAGCAGCAAAGGTAATTTTTTTGAGCTTAGTAATAGCTTTCTTTGCTCAATGATACTTGTTCATTCATGAACATTGGCATGCGGGGCAACCTATGGAAAGCACAGTCGTGGAGTAATGTTAAGATGTGTGCAGAATCCAATTACGAATGTCATTATCGTAGCGCCTCGGCTTCCATCTCTCCTCTCGATAATAGCCGTCTCTAACGGCCACAAATGCATGCGTCAGCAAAGGACCCCGCAGCCACTGCCCCAAGACACGTTCAGTATGGATTTACAGTCGATGGTAAGAGAGCAACGTGAAATTCTAATCCCTCCTGCTTGTTTTTATGACCATTGTTATACCTTTGTTTAAAAGAGTAATGGAGTTGGTGAGCAGCACGTTTTCTGTGCACCTAAGATAAGGTGAAACACAATGCAATTTGGGCTGGAAAACGTGTTTTTCCGCATATGTTTTACAGTAGCAGAAGCTGCATGTCGGTTAATTGCAGTCTGATGCTGTTTTCACTTTCAGCTTGCTAATGATAAGTGACTGCAAGGGAATTACAAACCTCTTATTACTGACTTCATGACTTATTCATGACTCTCCAACATGACAATTCCAGTGATGCATGCTTAGTTTAGTGGGTATGCACAAGGGACAGCATTGTTTTCAATTGTTCTTGTTTTAAGTTTGAGGTGCACATATATTTAGCTTTTGAAGTTTTGCCTAATTCTGTGTTTTTGTTGCAGTAGCGCTTACTGTATGCCCTGTATGTTTGGAGTGTCCCAGTGTTTTATTGTGAAAAACTGCACTGGCATTGGAGTTAATGAGAATATGAAATGACGAATGTGGACTAATATGAAATATTGAATTATTCGCCATTTGGGTGGGGGGGATTTTCATGTTCATGAGCATTCAGTTCTTAAGCTTCAGCATTGTTCAGCTGATGCGGTTGGCATACTATACAGGCATAAAATACTTACACGGTGTATTCATTCACATACAGTTGCAAAAAAAATTTAAAATTGCAGTGATATTTAGACCATTAGCGCAGTTTTGAGTGTGATATTAGCTGGGTTTTCACCACCTTGGGTTAATGCGCATTTTAAAAGATCTCTGTAAGTAGCTTTGTAAAACATATGCTGGATAAGTTGGTGGTTCATTCCGCTGTGGCGACCCAAGAAAAATAAAGGGACTAAGCCTATTTGACATTAAAACTTTGTGGATTTTCTAAAAACATGTGTAGCGAATGTGATTAGAATTGTTGCATGTAATGTTTGGAATATTAAACAAATTCAAAAATTTATCATATCAGGTTTACAAATACTGTACTCCGTGTGATGAGAAACAACAAGTCAATATGTTGACTTCTATTATAGGCTATAGGCTACTATAGTATATAATAATTTAGTTTTTGCATATATTATTGCATTAATTTGCAAAGATGTTTTATAGTTTATAAAATAACGCCTCAGTTTGGTGTGGAGTTATCGTGCGAAAATCAAGTAAATCATTGGATTTGCTTGTAGGCTGTTTTAAAAATGGATCTTTTATAAGAACTATTATTTATAACCGTAATTTTCCAAATGGAAAAAAGTTGGTTTGTTGGTTGTATATGCTGTATGCTTTTTATAATGGTGCATTCCATAGCCTACCCTAGCATTACACACGCTGTGCATGTCTGTTGTTAGGCTATGGGCTATGAAGCCCTAATGACATGCAGACAAAGTCACAGGCACAAGTTTAGAATAGTTTTCTTTAAGCTTCATATTATGTCTTCAATTAGAAATTCATATTAGAATCTATTCAATTTGAATTTCATACCTGGACGTGTTCTCTTGTTCAGGCTTAAATGCCATGAGTTAATTGGTAAGTTAGTTCTTTCGTTTCATAGATTTAGTAGGACTAATCGAGGAACAAATTATTAGATTTCATAATTATTTATTAAAGTATAACATAAATTAAAACAAGGACCACATTAAGATGTGGTGGAAGCAAATTTATAATCCGAATTCTGTTCAGAGCTCCGTAGTTTAAAATATGTTAACCTTCAGTTAAACTATAGTGTAAGATATAACCCACACATCTGTCTAAATAAATAGGCTATAAAATACACAGTTGATCACTTAGGCCTATTAAAAAATTATTAAAAAACTGTTAAAAAATTATTATTATTAAAAAAAAACAGAAGAAAGAATGCCGCTTTGAAACAGAAACTTTAATTTTAGAGTTAAAGATTTTTTAGTTACAAAAAAAAATTTGCCTACTAGAGAAATTTTATGTCAGAGCAGGATCTGAGTGGTATTGGTTTACCAGCGAGTATGAGCGGAATGTTAACGCTTGCTTTGGGCAGTTAGTGACTATGTGGAGCGCACGACCATGGAGCGAATGCTTAAGCGGAGCGTCACACCACTCAGCTTAGCTCATTCTCTGGCTACAGTATATCAGTTTAGTATGTTCACTATGTTACACAACTGCCTCCTGTTGGTCATGTCTTTCTTATGTTAGACCATTTTGTGCTGTGCTGCGCAGTACTGCAGCACAGTGTGTGGTCACGGTCATTCACTCGTGCATTGTCAGTAGCCACATCTGTATATACAGGCAGAGCTTAAGTTTTTATTTGTAAATCTCATTTCATTTATTTGTGAAAATGTTTCATATTTTTCTTTTTACCTGCCTCTTTAGATCTATGTATCTAAACAGTTCTAACCTGATTGGATTGTGTGCATTAAGAGCACTGAACGTTGGCATCTGTTGATGTACGCACAAGTGTGTGTATTGGGACCGGCCTAGTGCTGTTGTTTTGTTTCTGATTTGAACAAATCATTTGGATGAATGATTATGTGACTCTATCATAAAGATAATGGAGCAGCAGCTAATTTGCATGCAAAGAGACAGAAGAAAACAGCTTGTTTTTGATTCCACTCAAAAAGAGCGTATCCAGCATGGTATAATTAATACTCTAAGAGATATCTTTAGCTGTATGCTCATAGACAGGTTCTGGAGGCACCAGAAACGTACAATGTAAATAAAAAGGGTATGATATGACCATTAAAGCTTTACAAACAATATATAATTCTAAGGAGTATATGTCCATGTTAATGCACTGCTTGAGATGCTTGTCACCCTGAATTTAGCAGTTGAATGTTACTTCTAAAGTGGTAGTAGCTGAGCTCACCTTAACATCCGTTGTCCTTTATTCAACCTTATGGTCATCATATATGTGTTGAATTGAGTAGCTCAAACCCAGAAAATATCACATTCAGAATTTTATGGGAGTAAATCATATCTCAATGGAGAATATTCTGCTGTGCCATACGGTGACTCATGTACAGTGAGTCAATGATAGGATAAGTAGACTCTTCTGTGTTATTTTGAGCCATTGGGAGAGAACAAGAACAAAATAACAGGTTGGACTTGAACATACATCATCTGTACCTGCATCAGCCACAGCTCCACAGGACTTCACTTTCCCTCTCTCATCAACACTTAAATAATTTCACCCTGTTTTGCACATTCTGAAAATATACTGAAAGTGCTACCTTCCCATTTTTCCTCTTGCGGTGTGAATAATTTGTAACTTAATGACTAAACGGCGGTGAATGGCGAAGTGTGATTTTCCTTTTACTCTCATAACAGCAAATGTGTTTTTACGTTCCCAAAAGGTAAGACTAAATCCTCAAAAAATACTTCATTGGCAGCTGCCACTTGCCTTTTTGTGTTCTTCTTTTCGCTACGTGTAAAGGAAGTATGTTTTTTTTTTCTTTATCCATCTCTCTAAATTACCCATGAACACATTTAGTCGCGCCGTCAGACACACATTAGACACAGATGAACAGATGGCGTTATGAACAAACATTTAAATACGTGATTTATTTGTAATGGTTGTTAGAAGTGCTGAGCTCAGGAAAGAGGTGGTTCTAGACTCGTCTGAGCTTTAGCTAAAGATCTGTTTCTACAGTTCGATGAGCAGAGATGTTTTTAAAAGTGTGAGCGCTGAAGACGTTCATTGTTTTTCTTTGCTGTTCATTCCCAGTTTGCTCGAGGCATAATTAATGTTTTGCAGAAGTGTAAATTGTAACTCTTGTGTTAAAATTAGAACAGCTAAGGACAGATGCTACCTTTTTCTTTAACACAGAAAAAGAAAACATTTATTAAAATACAACACCTGTATGAATGTTTAGACAGTTGCTGTGATGACTGACAGATAAACAAAAAGTGTTTCTAAAGTGTTTTACTCTTGAATTTCCACTGAGCCTGTGCATCACTCAATGTGGTAGTTGTTAGTGGTGTAACAGATCACAAATCTCAAGGTTCGAATCACATTAAGGTTTTTTTTTGTCACGGATCGGACCATTTTTTGGATCAGCCAAAGAAGGGAGGAGGCAAATGTAATTTGCTTTTCTATTTATTACAAAAACAGTACTGCGAGACACTTTTGTTTTTAACAAACAAAACTTAGAAGCTGTAATTTTATTAAAAATAAAATGAAGAAATTATCAGCTGAATAAATAGTAAAATATTCAGTACTGTGAAAAATTCACTGTTACTACTACTGTTGCTGATGACGCTAAATGTATAAATGATCATTTGTACAACCCATATTTATTTTTATTCTCATTTTCAATAAATGATTCAGTTATTCACTCATAAAACTTCATGTTTCATTGCTAAATGGATCATTTTTGAAGAATTATTCAGTGGCATATTTTTGATGGCTGGTTGTCACCACCTATTGATTGAACAATGTAATTGCTGCCTACACCTTTCATTATTGAGCATCGTTAAATACATATGACGGTAATTTTAATCTTTACCATAAACATCAGTAGTTTTATCTAAACTATAAAATGTTATCCCAGTACTTCTGTGTTCTTTGACTGTTTATAGCTTCACAACTAAAGGCTGGCTCATACTGTGAGATTTTTTTATAATCCTGAACGATTGTAGCATGTCAGACTGCACAAACATGGCTCCCATGTCACACTGTAAGATCTTAGCCATCATAATGTCAGACTGAACGACAATGAAGACAGACCAAACACGGAAGAAAACTCTCCCGGAGTTTGCCGTCATCCACCCATGACACTTTCACTATCCCGCATTCTGAAATGATTCCTCACAGCAAACGTAAACAATCTGTAGTGGTAATTTTGCACACAGCACGCCTCAATAATAAAACTAGGAAGAAAAAAAACTGTTTTGACATTTCCCCGCGGTCATTTGAATTGTCACATGGATTACAAATTTGGAGCTCCTATTGGTTCTTGGATTGACGCTCATCGCAGCTGTTGTCACACTCCAGAAAATGTCTGAAATCTTCTGACACTGCCAGAACTTCATCTGAGAGAAAAATCTGATCACAACAGGCACTAAGCGGCTGTCTGTGAACATGTCAAACCACCGATCAAAGATCACCGATTTTAGCCAAGGATTTCAGGAATTTTTTAGGATTTGCCAAATTAGTTTCAGATGACAAAATCGCGACTGAAATCTCACAGTGTGAGCAGGGCTTTCCTCAAAAGACTAAAGACTCAATCTCTTTCTTGATATTTGCATTTTCAGATTTGAATGTAGCAATTCGAAGGATTAATATATATATATATATATATATATATATATATATGCAAATCACCATCATAGTTTGTTGCGTGGGTGTTGAGATCCTGATCTTTTAATGATTAATCATGCAGTTTACACTGAATGCATTATTGTAGGCTAAACAAGTAGTGACCGAAAACACCTTTAATGAAACCCACCACATCCCGAATAACCTACCATACCTTCTTCTGTCATCATTATATTTTACAGGAAAGACTAAATGCTTTCATACATGTGCTTTGAATAACGTGAGAGGCAATCTCTCTGTGATTGTTACAAATTTAGTATTAATCTTCAAGTAAAAAAAAAGTGTATTAATCCGTGGGTTGTGTGCGTTCCGAATTGTGGGTGGTTGATTCGTACGAATGACGGATCAACCATGGTCTGTTACACCCCTAGGAGTTGTTATTGTAGAATACATCTATAAATTATATTATAAGCTAAATTTATTTAAAGTAGCACCATTTAGAAACACTAGAGGTACAAACTAAATTAGAAAAGTACTATTTTAATACATTTTCATCAGTGGATCATCATCTTCCAAGTCCTAAATTGCGTGTTGAGCAGAAGTTGTGTTGAGCCTTTCAAACAAACAGATACATGTGGCTCAATGTTTATAATTGTGTCTGTACAATAGAATAGAAAAGAAAGAGAAGCTAGTCGGAGCTGTACAAGTAAACCTCAAGAGGCACGCTAGAAGCTGTGGCCTTTAGCATCTTTGTTAGCATGCAAGTTCAGATTTCACTCAGAGATAGGCGAGTAGAAGCCGAATGTTGAATTGGTGACATGTCTCAGATTGAATGAGTGTAATGAAGGCACAATGGCTAGGAGATGGTATGCAAGTAAGCGTAGCCTCATGAGGCACATGCTAGAAGCTGCAGTCTTTTACTGTCTTTGTTAGCATGCTGTTTATAATGCCTTTTGGGGCTGTGCAAGTAGAAAGGAAGTGCGTCTTGGGGCCGTGACTCGGATGGGAATCAATGTAATGGAGAATGGCTAGTAGATGCTATGTGGGTAAACCTCACTTCCCTATCATCATGAGGTGCAAGCTGGAGGTTGTAGTTTGCTTGTTATGCTGTTTATATTCTCTAATAGAGCTATGCAAGTAAAACAAAACGTGGTGCTGTGACCCGGGTGGGAGTGTAAAACAAATCAGTTAGTAAAAACTGTGTAAGTAAACCTCACTTCCCTTGCCTGAAGTGGTGCCCTAGATGGGGACAGTTGTGTTTTGTGTTAGCGCAACTGCCTGGGATGCTGAAAACGGTAGTTTGAACCCCACTCAGCTTTACAAATGAACAATTTTCAACTTTCTATTTTCACATATCTCTAATGATGGTTATTTTTGCAGTATACATGATTGTCATTTATTTTATGTATCGTTGTGTTGTGTAGTGCAGGATTGTGCACCATTCAGAAGTCAAACTTGGATGCAGCTGTAATGTGTTACTAGAAATGTTTCATACAGTCGGACAATGTGCCTGCTGCAACAGTAATCATTCCTCCATAAGAATGGACCAATGACGTCAGATGCAGTACTGCTGAGCCAGACGCATAGATGTGACTTAATGAAATGCCTATAGGCCTGGTTATCTTAGCAACAAATGTTAATAATGAATCTAGTCTGACATCTCAACATGCAGTAGGGATATAGGAAAGCACATCAATTGTGCATCTGTGCACACGTACAGTATGCTCCTGTGTATTGTGGCATTATGACACATGTGCCACATAGAAAATGATTCTAATTAAACAGAAATCCAACCCAATATATCATCTATCCTTACATTTGAATGGTGTTAAATCAAGGGAAAATGGCTTGATAAAAATGGACCAGCCCTAACAAAAATAAGGTTCGAAGAGCAATAATGTTGATGGAAAAAATGGCCTACTTGGCAAAATCAAGAGCTGAGTTCCAATTCACAGTGTTGACTGCTCCCTACACACTCAGCGGGGGATATATCTGTACAAGTGTGCCTCAAAAATTGTTCATTTGGAATAGCTGGCAAAATCATCCAATAGACAGAGTTGCTCAGACTGTTTTTTTAGTGTTATAATATCAATTGCTTGTGTAAATTATGGTATCTGTTATGTTATATTATTAGATTGACAGTAATTTAAATACATTTAATCAGGATTTATTATTCTTAATTATATATTGTGAAGAATGCTGGTTGCTGGCACCCATCAACTTCCGTAATAGAAAAATACTGTCTATATGCTTATTTCACACAGTTGCCATTTTAAAGTGCAGATATTAGTGTAATTTAAACAATTAAAAGCATGTTAGACAATAAACAAACCACAATCTCTTTAAGAGTAATACGCTTAAATGTCCTACTAGGCTTCAGTTCATGGCACCAGGTAAACACTTTGGGGACGCTTCCCTGCTTCAGCTTATGTAAACTGGTGAGCGATGAAACAACGCAACCCTCTGTAGCACACCCTCGTGTTGTCTGTAACAGTGTTGTCCCGAGTTTTAAAAACGTTTAAGTGCCGCTGAGCGCGTTCCTAAACAGTGTTGATTTGCCATTGTGTTCCCCAGTGCTCAACAGAAATGACTGTGATTGTCCGTAAAGTTCCCTGCTCTTCACCAAGTGCAAACACAGATTCACGGACACTGGATCGTTTTAAAGCCGCGAAGATCAGTTGATTCATCAGCAGATCGCTTGTCTAGTGTTTGCACTCGGTAAACAGTGGTTTATGAATGCGCTCATCAGTACTTAAATGTTAGTGGGAAATTCAGTCTAATATAGTGAAAGAATATAGTGTTATAGTGTTTAAGTTCAGTTCAGTTTAGCTCAGTTCAGTGTGGTTTAATAATCACTACTGAGAGTCCAAACACTGAAGAGCAAATCCAACGATGCGCAGTTCTACAGATCCCGAACCATGCAAGCTAGTGGCGACAGCGGAGAGGGAAAAAAAACTTCACTAATTGGCGAAAGTGAAGAAAAAAAACCTTGAGAGAAACCAGGCTCAGTTGGGCACGACCATTTTAATTTCTCCGCTGGCCAAATGTCTTGTGCAGAGCTGCAGTCTCAGCGGTGGAGGCTGGAAGCTGGACCTCAGCGAAGACTCGTCTGTCCCTGGAGCGTCACAGGAATCAGTCTCATGTTATCCACTCCTCCATGACCACCACAGTCGCTGCTCAGGATACGGCCTGGTCTAGGATATGGAAACCTTGGGGTCATCCTCGCTAGATCCTCCTGTATGGGTGCGCGTCCTTTATAAAACACTCACAGGACAATAATTTGGACAACTATGCGGATATATTAAATAGTTCACACAAAAATACACAAAGAGAGACCTTCACTTTCACTTTACGCATTGTGAATGAAGAGACTTACGTGTACTAGTTGCAGATACGATCATGAGGCTGTTTATGCGCCGAGTTTGAAGTAATCAATCAGCAAACAGGAGAAAGTGCATTACTTCGATCACTTTGGATCACTTTTGTACATAGTATAATATTGAGAGTTAATTTTAAGCTATCTTGCGGCCCACCTGCAGGATTGCTGAGGCCCGCAGCCCACCGTTTTGCTGGTTACTGCCCCTTTCTTCCCTGAATGAGCATGGCTTTTAACTGTTACATTCATTTCTTGTTTAAACTCAAACAAAGAAACCCCACTGATGACTAGCAGTTCAGAAAAGTTATTGCAGAATGCAGAAATATGAACACTCACAACAGTGTCAGGTATGTGCGTAGGCGATTCACCCATTGTTTCAGTAGTTTAAATTGGGCATAAATTAGTTTAAAGACTTAATGTTGACTTAAAGGGTCCAATAGGAGATCTTGGAAAATGCCAACATTTTGCCAACAACAACGACAAAGTCTACGTCCCACCCTGCAAATCGTAATGCATGACTGTGCATTAGACAACATCACTACCTGGAAGGGAAAGGAAAAACACGTTCTGTGTGAACAGCTGCTAATATGTACTAATATGTATTTATTAGTTTAATACAACTAATGACAGACTACAGATTTGAGATGTTCTCTACTCTCCCTCTTTTACGCCTTAGTAAGAGTTCACAGTTAATACTATGGTACTGTGTCAAATGCTGTATAATTAGTTTTAGTGTTTTATCATTAGTCACTGAAACATTGCAGACCTTAGCGTCCGTTGGTGATTTGCATTTGCTGCATGTTTAGAAAGTAATCCTGTCAAATCTTAATCACACCGTACTTTGCTCATTCATTTTCAAGCCTGGCAATCATGTGAATGAGCCGCATTACTAAGCATCATACAGCTTTAAGAGGGCATAAAAACCGGAGGTAATTTGCTCTCAAACGTACCTGCAGAAGTGCACTTGGGAGTGCAGGAAGTTCAGGAAAGCATGTGACTGCTGCTCTGTAAATGAGGGGATGTTCATCGTTTAATGGAAGCTGCGTATGATCTTTGTGCAACCTTTTATGCATCGTACTTCTCTCCAATAGCATATTACACCCGAATGCGCGACAGTGACTCGGTGTGAAGTGCGTACTATTTTCCGAATGACTGAATCACTCAGCAGACACTCATGCTTCAAATCATTTCACTGCTTTCCATAGGATCGTTTGTACTCTGCCACACTGCAAATAAATGCAAATGCCACACTGCCAAGCTGGATTTTTAGCACTGGCTTGTGCTAGACAGTTGGTTTGCACTGATGGACCTTGATTTTGCATTTTGCTAAACAGCATGGAAAAAAATTACAAAATAAATAAGCCACTAATTAATTACTAATTTCTAAATAATGTCACAATCATTGTACGGAATTCTACATATTTGACTATACGTTGATTATATAGTAATAATTTTTTTACCCCCAGAAAAACTTCCATAAACTGCTTCATATGCTTTGTAAACAGCATTTCTTTTCAATTTTTTTTTTTGTTTTGGTCCTGGACAAGTTTTGTAGGCCCTGTATTAGGGATGTCCAGATCCAGTCATGTGATCACTCAATCGGAATTGGATGTTACATCTCTATCAGGACTCTAATATATGTGTATATGTGCAAAAACAGCAACGTGTGCGGCAGACATCACTTTGTTGCAGAGACGCTATTGGTTAAATGTCGGCAAAGTAGAACACGGAAGCAGCTTGAAGCAGAAAACGCGAGTAAGTCTGCGGCCTGGAGGTGTTATAAAGTTGATGACGACAACATTGCCACAGCAAACTGTGAGATATGTAAACTTGGGATTGCCTGCTGAGTATTTTAATTTGAGGTGCTATTTGTTTTTATATTTCATATATTTACTGTTGCACTAAAGTCCAAAAGTGACGAACTGATGTCATTTATTACTTGTTTGTTCAAGCAACCTCACAGAAGTGCTCTGTTTGTTAACAGAGTTGTTGAATGTTAAAATAAGTGAAATTTCACAAACTAATTTCAAGAATTGCTAATCATTAGCTAGCCAATCGCATCATTCCAATTTAACATTAATATCCAGCCTAAACTTCATTCCTCATCTTCGTTTTGGAAGACCCCCCCCCCCCCCATCCATTCCTTCTTCCTCCTCAATTCTAGAATCGGGCGACACGGCGGCCCAGTGGCTAGCACTGTTGCCCCACAGCAAGAAGGTTGTTGGTTCAAACACTAGCTGAACCAGTCGTCACTCTGTGTGTGGAGTTTTCTCCCTGTGTTTTCTCTCTGTGTGGAGTTTTCTCCCTGTGTTTTCTCTCTGTGTGGAGTTTTCTCCCTGTGTTTTCTCTCTGTGTGGAGTTTTCTCCCTGTGTTTTCTCTCTGTGTGGAGTTTTCTCCCTGTGTTTTCTCTCTGTGTGGAGTTTTCTCCCTGTGTTTTCTCTCTGTGTGGAGTTTCCTCCCTGTTTCTCTCTGTGTGGAGTTTTCTCCCTGTGTTTTCTCTCTGTGTGGAGTTTTCTCCCTGTGTTTTCTCTCTGTGTGCAGTTTTCTCCCTGTGTTTTCTCTCTGTGTGGAGTTTTCTCCCTGTGTTTTCTCTCTGTGTGGAGTTTTCTCCCTGTGTTTTCTCTCTGTGTGCAGTTTTCTCCCTGTGTTTTCTCTCTATGTGGAGTTTTCTCCCTGTGTTTTCTCTCTGTGTGCAGTTTTCTCCCTGTGTTTTCTCTCTGTGTGGAGTTTTCTCCCTGTGTTTTCTCTCTGTGTGGAGTTTTCTCCCTGTGTTTTCTCTCTGTGTGCAGTTTTCTCCCTGTGTTTTCTCTCTATGTGGAGTTTTCTCCCTGTGTTTTCTCTCTGTGTGCAGTTTTCTCCCTGTGTTTTCTCTCTATGTGGAGTTTTCTCCCTGTGTTTTCTCTCTGTGTGGAGTTTTCTCCCTGTGTTTTCTCTGTGTGTGGAGTTTTCTCCCTGTGTTTTCTCTCTGTGTGGAGTTTTCTCCCTGTGTTTTCTCTCTGTGTGGAGTTTTCTCCCTGTGTTTTCTCTCTGTGTGGAGTTTTCTCCCTGTGTTTTCTGTCTGTGTGGAGTTTTCTCCCTTATGTTCTCCCTGTGTTCGCGTGGGTTTCCCCCGGGTACTCCAGTTTCCTCCTACAGTCTAAAGACATGTAACTCAAGTTAAAGTCACAAGCACCTAATACGTACACACTGGTGCATTTGGTTGTCTATTCTTGGGAAGTAATCGAGAACTACCTGATCTTGTATCCCTCCTAATGCTCATTGACCAGGCGGGAGCCTTGGGCTCAACTATCTCCGAGTTCTGACAACATGCCAAACCTGCCGAAATAGTCAAGCATTAGCTAAGTGTGAACTCTTGAAGGAGAATTAAAGAAAAAATAAGGAACATCCCTGATCTGTTTCTTTTTTATGTACTATAGAAGTATCAGATCAGGTTTCAGTATCGGTAGATACTCAAAATCAAATGACATCCCTGCCCTGTATCCAACAGATTGCAGCAATTGACAGGAACATTTCAAGTAATATAAAATGCATTTAATCTACTCAACTTTTTGTTTATCCAAAACTAATGATGTTACTTTATTCCTGGAAGTTGTGTAAAGTCAGCCAATCAGATGAGATCTTGCATAGTCGTGTAAGGAGTGTGCATCAGATGGTCAATGTGTGGACTGTGGGCGTCTGAGGCTCGGGCTACTGTAGGCCACAGCTGGTGCTGCTTCACTGTTCGTATTGCTTGCCAAATCACCTTAGCGCTTTTAGACCCATGTTAAACATTTTACTGGTTAGGTAGTGGCTGTGCGGGGTTTGATGAGACAGAGCTCATCTGATTTCCAGGACCCATCGATCCCAAGCAGTAATCAGTGGAGGAGCCAGTCCAGTGCAGTCAGCACGACCCCATGCACCCCCACAGCTCTGCTGAGGCCAGACTGCAGCACAGAGCACTGAACACAGACACTAACACTGGACAGCACTGAGCTTAAGCTTGGCTAGCACAATTTATGGATTGTCAATACGGAGTAGTGATGGAACTTAAAAACAATAAAATTGGTCAAATCTATCTATCTATCTATCTGTCTGTCCGTCCATCCGTCCGTCCCTTTCTTTCTTTCTTTCTTTCTTTCTTTCTTTCTTTCTTTCTTTCTTTCTTTCTTTCTTTCTTTCTTTCTTTCTTTCTTTCTTTCTTTCTTTCTGCATCTTGTCATTTCGTCCTTTTTTTGTTTCTTTTATCTTTCCATCCATCCGTCTATCCACCATTTTATTTTAATTTTTTTTTTTTATTTTACCTATTTACCATTTTCAATAATTCCATCCATCCTTCCTTCCATCCATCCATCATTTATTTTTCTTTATCAATCTCCTTTCTTTCTTACTCATTTGTCAATTTGTTCTTTCTTTTTTGTTTTTTCATTCCTGTCTTTCAATCCACCTGTCCGTCCATCTGTCATCTATCTATAGTCTGTTTTTATTTATAGTTATAATTTTATCTATCTACTATTTTCACTAATTCCCTCCGTCTGTTCATGCATCCATTGTTTGTCTCTGCTTTTTCATCTGTCAATTCTTTTTCTTTCTTTCTTTCTTTCTTTCTTTCTTTCTTTCTTTCTTTCTTTCTTTCTTTCTTTCTTTCTTTCTTTCTTTCTTTCTTTCTTTCTTTCTTTCTTTCTTTCTTTCTTTCTTTCTTTCTTTCTTTCTTTCTTTCTTTCTCTCTTTCTTTCTCTCTTTCTTTCTTTCTCTCTCTCTCTCTGCATCATTTGTCATTTTGGTCTTTCTTTTTTGTTTATTTCTTTCCTATCTTTTCATTTTGTTAATGTTATCATTTTATCCATCCATCCACACACCCATCCATCCATCCATCCATCCATCCTTTCTTCTATTCATCCATCCTTTTTTCATCCATTTATCCTTACATCCATCCTTAGATCCTTCCTGCCCTACACCCATCCATCCATCCATCCATCCATCCATTCATCCTTAAATCTATATCCATTCATCCTTATATCCATCCATGCATCCATACATCCTTATATATGTATGTATGTATATATATATATATATATATATATATATATATATATATATATATATATATATATATATATATATATATATATATTCGTCCATCCTTTTATCTATCTGTCCTTCCTTACATCTATCCATCCATACATACTTATATTGATTAGGGCTGAACCATATTTCCTTTCTGCATAGATATCGCAATGTGTGTATATGCAATTGTCACATCACAGGATTAGATTATTTGTTAAAGATTAAAAGATTAAGATATTATTAAATATTCTTTTTTATTATTACTATTTATACAAGGATGGCCATGATATTTTACATTTGTTTGTTAAATTTTGTACTTAAATACTGTTAGACTCCCCAAAAACCATAAGCGACTGGTGATTTATTTATTTTTGCTTGTAATTTATTATAATTAATGCAGATGCACTGCATAGAAAAAGTCTTGATCATCCCAGTCGATCTAAATTAATGAAAACTTCCCAAATAGAGCGAATGATATTCATACTGTAATATAAATCCCAGCAACACAATATCTCAATGTCATATTTCTCCAATATTGTGCAGCCCTAATATCCATCCATTCATCCTTATATTCATCCATACATACTTAGTTACTTAGTAGTATTAGTAGTATTCAACAAAATCATCTGTAAATATAATTTCTGTTTCTCCTGAACTGGTTACTGTCTATTGTAAGGATTACACGTGGAAAACTTAGCCTATAGTCTCTTTGGCTCTGAAAAATAATGAGTCCATAAATCTTGTACGTCGAGTAATTCTGTGACTTTGCTGTGTAACATCGAGAGACAGGGCCTAGTTCTATGGACCCTCCTCTAAATAGCTGCATTGTATTGAGCTATGTGGGCTGATTGTGCAGGCATTATCCTTTTGTTCTGCCCTAGTATGAAGCGGCTTATTTTCCAATGTGTTTCAAGTATTTAACCCAATTTTTTACTTCAGTATTCAGCACCCAGCGAGAAGGGCATAATGTAGATGAATGTTAGGAGAACTGTGCATCTCTGCGGGCATTTGTACTTATTGGAGCTGTCCATGGTGCTGAAATTAAAAAGATGATGATAAAACAGGCTTTCTCAGTATGATCTTGTTATATAAAATGTGTTTCTTGCACAGATACATTGTGCTTTTTATATTTATATTGATGACCATATTTTTCAAAGAAAGTCCAAATGGAATATGTTTACTTTTATAAAAATTATAAATAAATGTTGGCGCCAACAGCCTAGTGGTTAAGTGCGCCAACATATAGCACTATGGTGCAACCCGACTTCAATTCCCGGCTCAAGGTCCTTTGCTGACCCTTCCCCTCTCTCTGCTCCCAACTATTTCCTGTCAATTCTCTGCACTAAAAGGTTAAAAAAATAATAATAATAATTATAAAAAAATATATGTAAATAAATTACATCAGTTAGACATATCCGGTCAAAGGTTTGTGATCAGCAAGATTTTTAAATGTTTTTAAAAGAAGACTATTCTGCAGTGCTCACTAAGGCTGCGTTTATTTAATCAAAAATACTGTAAAAACTGTACAATTTAAAAAAAAAAAGTTAATATTTAAAATAAGTGTTGTCTTATTGAATTTAGATTAGATTTTTATTTATTCCTGTAATGTACAGTTGAATTTTCAGCATCATTACTCCAGTCGTAAGTGTCACAAATATATCATTGCAGTACGATGACAAAGTTTATATTTTTAATAGAGTTATATATATGTTTGTATCCAGGCTGTCCTAGCTTCTCTCCATCTGTCAACAAACTAAATTTATGAATATCTAAAGGGTTAGTTCACACAAAAATTTAAATTCTGTCATTATTTACTCACTATTCAAAGAACCTACCAAAAAACCCTCATTCAAAAAACCTGTTGTGTACAAACCAAATGAAGATATTTTGAAAAATGCTGGTAGCTGGCACCCATTAGCCCCTTTCACATTTGCAGACTTTTCCGGAATATTACCGGCAATTTTATGGAAAGGGATCTTGTGAGAACAGGCCCTTTTTGAAAATACCAGAGAAGAGAAGCTGTTACATTATTGGTAATTTCCTGGAATGTTGCTCAGTGTGAATGCAGAACAAACATTGCCAGAAAGAGCGTGTTCACGTTTAGAACGTGATGATGTGAGACGTCTGCTCCAGCCAATCAGAACATTCATATGCATTCACATCTGTATTGTTTATGAAAATATATCATCACCTTGGAACTATAAGGTTCAATCTGCATTCTAAATGTTTTAGAGATATTGAGCTTCTAAGTTTTTACATTTCATATAGCAAACAATATGTGTGTAAACTGTTCTCTTTCATACATTAACATGACAGAGACCCTAAATGTACTCTAAATGTACATTTATCAAAATTCTCTTCAATTTGCAAATTGGGGATAAACAAACCAGGGGAAATGCAGATAGAACCTTCTCAGTCTGAAGGCATTTTCCATTTGGAATTATAAGGTTCTATCTATATAAGGTTCTATATAAAAATTGGTGTTGTAACCAAGTTGATGTTTGAGAGTAAAAATTTTGCTTTCTATAACATTTATTGAATGTTTTAGGATGAATATTTTCAAATTAAGAAAACAAGGCTGTGCTTAATATTTTATGCAATGCAGCTGTTAATTTTATATAATAATAAGTTTATATTTATTGAATTGTATGCTTTAAAGAGCCCATATTATGGCTTTTTGAAAATGCCCTTCCATGTAGTGTGTCACACAGCTCTAAGTGAAGTGAAATATCCAGCTAAGGCTTAAATCTGTAAGTGTACAGTGTTTAAAACTATTGATTCATCTATAAAAGAGTCGACTCATAGTGCTTCAAACGAGTCGTCTTGATAACGAGTTATTAGGTGTTTCGCGATGACGCAGCTACGAAACACAAGTAGTTGCACGCGCAAGCCCGGGAGATTTGAAACCTGCGGCTCCGCCCACTAACAGAAAAAAGTCACACACACACACACAGAGACACGCTGTGCAGATGGAGATTATTGACAGTTCACCCAAAGATGAAACCTTAGCATATAGCCTAGCCTTGAGCAGATCGAGAGCCTCTGGAAACTACCTGCTTACAAAGAAGACTTCATCAGTTTGTTAAAGGAAGGATCGGTAAAGACTGTCAGAACAAGGATCAGTGGATCATGAATCAGTTTCTTCCCCCATTTCACCAGTGTAAGTATGTGCGATTAAAATTGTTGCCTCGTTTACTCTAGCTTGCAAATTATGCATTTAGTTGTGTTTTGTTACTTGTAACCGCGTGTGCTGTATCAGGTTAACTCTTAATATTCTCATATCGCGTGTAAAGCCACGTTGAAAACGCGACGCGTGCCGCTTTGTTTATGGATAGTCAGCTATGTGTGTGTGTGTAATGTGTGTGTGTGTGGCTCCTCTGAGGACGGTCGTTTGTGTGAGTGTCTCCTCTTAGGAGGTTGATGTGTGTGTGTGCGTGTCTCTGAATAGGGTAAAGCTCTAGGCAAAGGGTGATCAAAGGGACCCGTTTGTAAAGTGAGGACTTTAGGGGGTGTCGCGGTTGAAATCTTAGGGTTGTAATCGCGGATGTAACTGAGGACGCGGAGGGGGAGGGAGGTGTCGCCGCCGCGCCGTCTCTATTCTGGACGCGCCGGCCCTGTGTGTGCGTGTGTGTAAAAAGAGCAAGTAGACTGCTAGGACATATCCTCGCCAGTTCTTGGACTTTTTGCTTGATAAAATAGTTAGTCGTCAGTATTTTCTAGTCCATCGTCTGTATTTACATTCACCCACTGGCAGCCAAAATCCACTATGAAGCGTGTGTACACTGTGACTACTTTTATATTGTTGATAATCTGCTGGGCATTTCACTCTGTCTCGCCCTGAAGCCTGTCAGTGTCGTCGACCAATCGCAGCAGCCTGTCATTGGTCCAATC
Source organism: Danio aesculapii (assembly GCF_903798145.1). NCBI lineage: Eukaryota > Metazoa > Chordata > Actinopteri > Cypriniformes > Danionidae > Danio > Danio aesculapii. Next base: position 33,036,493 of record NC_079443.1, on the reverse strand, counting down.
AGCGCAGATTAGCTTCGCGCTGAGGACGGGTTTGGGTACAAATGAATCGCTGAACGATTCATATGGGAGTCGCTGGGATAACTAGGTAAAAATAAATGCATATTATAAGACCATCAAAGTGTTGTTTGACCTTGCATGCATATTAGACTGTTGTTGGAGACCCTTACAACCTAAATATGACCCTATTTCATCTATAATATGGGCTCTTTAAATTAATTATTGAATTGTATTTATTGAACTATATTGTTTTTCAACAATGTAAAATGTAACAATGTAGTATTATTTAGTTGACTCTGATTTTGTGTTTCTTTCTGTTCTTTCCCGCTGTTAGCAGAGCAGTTCAACGAATGACAAAGAAAGCTGATCCTGATTGGTCCTCATGCGTGCATTTGAAATGCTGATTGGCTCACAGAAAGAATCTTATAGAGCCAAGCTAGAGTTGGACTTTGTAGATAAAATCTTTTTTGTTTTTTTAAATAAAAAGTCTTAAAATGTAAACAACTTATAAAAAAACATCACATCATGTAAATAAGTTGTCATGAGACTAAGATATAAGACTATGTGAATAACTCAATTTTGACAAAAATGTCATAGAACCGTATAATTCTAAGGTGACGAAATGCCTTTAAATCCTTCTCCAGACATAATTAGCTGCTGCCTGTTAGTCAGATGTTTCTATGTTCCTTCTTAGTGTCAACTGTAAAAAAAAATATCGATAAAATGCTTATGTGAGATGCTGTGAGTTTACCTGTACACTCTGCGTTCAGTTGCGTGACGCACATCCACGTGAAGGAGCACTCCTGTGAGTCAGATTTGAGTCGCCTACAACACTGGTAGACTTTCGTTTTAAAAACACGCAAGCTGCAGCACACACTCAAATGTACATCATGTTTGAGCTCATTTCTCGTTAATGATGTCAGAATTTACTGATATTTTGGAATGGATGTGTGAATTGTCTTTTCCGGAAAAATTCCAGATTGCCTTGCCTGTGTAAACAGCAGTTTTTTTTATTTACTGGTAAAGTAATTTTCCGGATATTTACAGGTATCACTGTGCCATATTATTTTTTCCCCTTCAGCATTCTTCAAAATATCTTTTTTTGTGTTCACCAGAAGAAATATTTAAAATCACCTAAGGGAAAATGAATGATGAGGTCATTTTTGGGTGAACTGACCCTTTAATAAAAATACTCAAATTCTCAAATATTCAACAGTCCCACTGTTAAAAACCCAACACTGCAGATATCTAGCCAAAATAGAGAGTTGCCCCACTGCTCTGTCCATAGTAGTCTGATCCAGCTTGGCAGTGCCATGTCCCAGCGTCCCAGACCACTGCTAATCCCCACGAGTCCCGCAATACTCCTGAGGTCAGGCCCTTCCGGCTACTTCTTATAGCTTTCTCAGTCTGTCTCAGTGGCTTCTGACTGTCATCAGCTCTCTAAAGCCCAGAGCTGCTGTATGCGTGGGGGAAGGGGAACTGAGATATGAGAGTAGGTGGTATGACCAAAATCTTATATCACGCTATTTCTTTTAGTCATTTTGCATCAGTTTTATGGTATGTAACATTTATTATTTATATATATAAATAAAACGAAGCAAGCTTTTTTTCCTGGATCACTCGGCTATAGCTATTTAAACCTATAAATGTGAGTCATCTGTCTCTCTGCTAATGTTATCCTACAGGAATACACCATCTTCAGTAGTCTGATTGACCCCAAGATTTGTTAAAAGCCCAGTTTATGGGCCATTACACTCTAAAAGCTTCATGGTTTCGGTGGTTTTCTGTGACCTCTTCGTTCTCCACCTTTGGTTTAGCAGTATGTTTATTGATTGATTGATTTACATATTGATTTAAGATATTGATGGATATCAAATATAAGCCTTCAATCCCATGCATATCATATGTATTGTCATATTAAACCATGTTGGCAAATATAGTACTGTAATTGTAGCTTGACCACCAGAATCTATGTTTGAAAGGTTTAGTAAATTTAATAGTTTGTCAAAGTAATGTATTAATAGTGTAATGCAGCTTTAAATAAAAAAACTAAAATCATTTAAATATATTTTGAGTAGAAATATATCTTAATGAATAGTTACTTGTGTTTTGCAATTTAAGCGTGTTTTCCCTAAAATAACTGTCTAAATATCTAATATATTCTGTAAAATAATTGAAAAATGCTAATAATTTTTTTACCATGATTTACATGTTCTCAGACAATATATCATTTCAAACTACTAAATACTAAAGCTATCTTGTTAAACTTTTCTGCATCAGTCGTTTTCATACAAGAGATCAAGGTCTCATAATGCAATTTAAAATCATTAAAAAAGTAATAAACACCTATTAAACACACAAGAAACCAGTGATTTGTGGATATTTTTGCAGTGTACTATAGGTAATACCCACTTACAAGCTAGTAGTTAATAATTTAAATCATAATTTACATACACACTTTTATTTAATATGTTTTCTGTTTGTTGATCTATTCTTCATGTACAAGCGGTTGCAGCCAGTTGAATCGTTTTGGCTCGAGACTTTCGGTCTCATTCACTTCCATTCATTTTTAGACAGTAAAAACAGCTCGTTATGCGGCTTGCTGTGGCAAACTGATATTCTCTTATTGAGTTATTCTATTTTAGCTGTATAATCATGATTTGTAGAGCAAGTAGTTTGACCATTTTATGACATTTATTATACTTAGTCATTTTCTCCATAGGAAACTGAATCGGAAGTTCTAAAACAGTCGCAAAAATGAGCACACATCTGCAATGAAGAATAAGGTCAATCCTGTATACAATATTTGTACATTTAATTTGCCATTTAATTCGTCTTTAAAATTAGAATATTTAATTCATTTTATTTGATTCAATTCTGCAGTTTATTACTTTATAAGTTAGATTTTAAATAAAGCACATTTCTAGTGTTAGTTGTTGATGTTTAGTTCAAAATATGATAGAGAATATGCATTTGGCACATTTTATAATAACCTCAGTTCACACATCACAATTTAGCATCACATTTCTCCATTTCATCACGCTGAAAAGAACTCATCTGTTTTCAAAACACGTTCATGCACATGAAAAATACACACAAGCCACTACTATCAGTTTTAGTGAGCATATTAAACCAACGGAGGCCCTTATACAGTACATTTACCAGCATCACTGCTTCATAAAAAAAGCCAACTGTTGATGCTTTTGCCAGCCTGATGATCAAAGCCACTCACTTTGTCTGCTAAGATGCCGAGAGCTCTTCTTTACAAAGACCTGTCCTGAATGCCATGATCTGACAGTTGCATGCTGGGAATGATGCGATGCCTCAATGTGGGCTCCAGCAGGTCAGTGGTTTCTCCGCTACCCACAGCAACACTTATCCTTCAGCCCACATGCATTGCAGCTCGGTGTGCCACCCACTTCAGAGGCCGCGGGTGCAGGTGGAGGCTTGATGGTCCCATGAGAGTCTTCTAGGAGGTTAAACGAGGTGACATCTTTCTCTCTCTTTAACCGTAGTTCTCTGGTTGTGAAACCCTGCGCTCAGCTTATGATTTAATGCCCTATTCACTCCCCACTCCTTACTCCCCTTAGAACTCTGCCCTGCTAGTGCACTAAATCAGCATCTGGCGCCACATATCAGCCAGACCATTTTTTTTTTTTGTATTTTTTTTACCTGCAGAACGAGTCCCTATGGCGTGTTTTGCAGGATAACCCGCTCACTAGCTGAGCTTTGCTGGAGTACGCATTACTAAGAACGTGCGGCCGTGGGTGCCATACATCAAGCGGGCGCAGATAAAAGAGGCAGGTCTCTTAATGCCAGCCTCCTGAGGGTTGCAGCATGCAGAGAGAGCTGTCGTTAAGCAGATGGGCCGAGACCTGGAAGTGAACACCGCTTCCTTCATCTCCTTACAGTATCTTTAAAGGCCCCTGGGGTTTAATAGAGCAGTTGTTGAATAATTGAGGAAGTTCAATAAGGCCTAAGTTAATTTATTGTTTTTTTTCCTCCTATTTTTTTTTTTGTTCTGCAGCGGACGTCTCTTAACCTCCCGCCGCCCGTCCCATCTTTGGCTCGGAGTGCGGAGATGTATTGATTTGTTCATGGATGCTGAGTTCTGTTATATTTCAATGTGAATTACGATGAATGAAGCGGCATAGAGAAGAGCGCTTATGAATCATTCTTCCTTCTCTGAATTCAGTTCATCCACTGCAGCCCGGCCTGGGATTATATCATGGCCTTATATCATATGCTTTGTTCCATTGTGCCTTTTTTACCCCCACCACCACTCCAGAGAAAAGTCTGAGTCATTTGCGGCCACTGTTTGACTTGATAAATGAACGTCCCTGTCTAGGTGCCAGACGGTTACAGGTTAGGTTGCGGGATTGACCTTAACTGTCGCCACACATACAGCTCATTCTTGCAAATTATATTATAGTTCCTTGTGGCGACCAGCAGGCACGCACAGGATATGGGGATAGTTTACCTAAAAAAGAAAAAATTGTATAATTTAATAACCCTCTTGACGGTACAAAATTTCAGATATTTTAAAGAATGTAGTCATTAATACAATGAAAGTCTATGAGGTCCAAACAGCAATGATAATATTATAATATACAGTCAAGCTAAAATTGAATATATATATATATATATATATATATATATATATATATATATATATATATATATATATATATATATATATATATATATATATATATATATATATATATATATATAAAACTGTCTGTATATATAAATAAAAACTGCCTCTTCACCCTTCTGTATTACTCCGCCCACATACAGCAACAAGCAGAGAACACTGTACAGTTTGACAAATATTGCTGCTGTTGGGCAACATAATGTACTTTTGAGGCTTTTTTTAGTCAAGAATGTAGTTGTTTAGATCGCAACTATGCAGTTTATTTATAAGATAATGCCTATTTTAAAATATTTATAATTTCATTGAGCAAAGATGGTTGACGATGTTCATCCACAAGTTGGCGACAGGGACCGAATAATAAGCCCTAAGAGGAAAAACAGCATAATTTTAAACTACAACTGATCGAAATATTATTAAACTGGTAAATAACTTTCTTAGTCAATCTCTATCTTTTGTATGCTGCAGTGCTGTATAATATTGTGATCTCCCATTTGCAACAGAGAAATACTAGGAGATATCTCTGTAGACTAAGATGGCGTTTCATACCGTTCAACCTTATAATCTTAAAATGTGAGCAAAATCACCTGTTTTGTCATCAATTTAGACATTGTGCTAGAGAATCATTCAAATAACCAAATGTTTTACTCTAGTAAATGCTAATTATATGACAATTATGAAATGTTACTTATATGATAATTATATGCAGTTACCATCAATTAAACTCAAATCCTAAGCCTAACTCTACAGTTAGTTCATGTTGTTCACTAATATTTACTCAGCACTTAAATGTACAAATACACTGCAACAGAAACACTGTATAATAAAGCATAAACCAAATGTTTTACTACAGTAAATTATGCTAATAATATGACAATTATGATATTTTAATTATATGATTATTATATTCCATTACCCTGAATTAAACTCAAATCCTAAGCCTAACTCTATAGTAAGTTCATGTTGTTCACTAATGTTTACTCTTAAATGTATGAAAACACTGTATAATAAAGCATAAACTAAATGTTTTACTACAGTAAATTATGCTAATAATATGACAATTATGATATGATAATTATATGATAATTATATGCCGTTACCCTCAATTAAACTCAAATCCTAAGCCTAACTCTTATAAGTTCATGTTGTTCACTAATATTTACTCAGTACTTCAATGAACAAATACATTTTAACAAAAACACTGTAAAATAAAGCATAAACCAAATGTTTGAATGCCGAAGACCTCAAAATATAATGTTGTTTTTGTGTGAATATAGATTTGTTTAAATAGATTGATTGTGTAAATATAAATTTTCTTGTATGGTGATGTATTTTTACTGAATGAGAAAACTAATAAACCTAATATTAGAAAAACAGAATGTAAAATGAAATAATTTGCCATGACTAAATGAGTTGCTGATTGTCATTTTAAATAAATAAGTATTTCTAAGTGGGAAATGTTGACCTTTAAAAGTGAATTACGGTACTGCATTAATATTTACATTTACATTCAGTCATTTACTAGATGCTTTTAGCCAATTCGATTTACAAATGAAGAAAACAAGAGAAGCATAGCAATATGAAACAACATAGCTAATAAATACTACGACAAGTCCCAATAAATCTAATACAGTACTTATAACAAGTAATTTTTTTATGAATAGAAAAACAGATAGTTAGTCAGATACTGTACTAAACCGGACTGTTTTTATAAACTGATACATCTTAATTAATTTCTGTGATAATCAACAGTATGATGTTTAAATGGATAGTTCACCCAAAACTGAAAGTTCTGCCATCATTTACTCACCCCTGATCCAAACCTGTTGGGCTTTCTTTCTTCTGTTGAACACAAAATAAGTTAATTTGAAGAAAGCTGGAAACCTGTAACTACTGACTTCCATAGTTTTTGGTTTTCCCTCTAATGGTTTCCTATTTTTAGCTTTCTTCGAAAATCTTCAGTGTTCAACAGAATAAATAAAGAACTCATAAAGGTTTGGAACCACTTGAGGGTGAACAAATAGTGAGTAAATTTTAATTTTGGGGTGGACTATCCATTTAACCTGAAAAAATGTATTTAATATTTTTACTTGTTCATTAATAAGAAGTAACTTGTGGCTTGGATCTCAATTTGAAAAGAGGGCAGTTAATGTGTTCTGCTCATTATGGAGTGACAATCAGATCCTGCACTATTCCCACATCTCAGCTAGACATCCGCTCAAACAGCATGACAGTGGCCTGACACAGTTTTTTGGCTTATTCACATCCAGAAAGGGTAGACTGGTGCCAGGGTGTATGTATGAATGGTTGGTGTCCAACGGTAAATGAAGTTCTAGCTAGTTTCATAGAAATTCCTGAAGTGAACGAAATCCTGTGGAGGTCCTGATGAGAATTGAGTTTGAGCTTTATTGTATGATATACAACATATTACAAAGTGATATTAAAGGTGCAGTGAAGTGCTATAAAATGTGTATTTTCATTGGATGTGTGATGTAGTTTGAACTAAAACATGAAGACAGGGCGGGGCATAGATTAGCGCCTCCCTCTTTATAAAGAGAAGCCAGTAGCATTCTGAGAGTGCATAAGCTCAAGTGCATATAGCAATAGCATCTGGCAGGGGGCGGGATGTGTCTGATACTACAGAGCATTTGATTGGTCAGAAGATTTGATGAGAAAAGTATGAGGTGATGTAGAAAAATCATTGATCCATTTAGGCAGAAGTGACAAACTGCAAACTTTGGCTTAATGCGAGTTGTGTCACTGTTTGGTAGCATACTAGCTTATCCTTAAGACTCACCAAATCAAAAAGATCCTGCATGTTATGCGTACTTGCATGCGTTAACGTGAAGATACAAGAGAAGTAATAAGGTAACACTTAATTTTGATAGTCCATTTGAGTATTAGTAGACTGTCTGCTTAATACCTGTTGATAATTCTGCTAAACAGACATTTAATTGACTATAAAAACTTAGCAAGTACATGTAAACTTACACTAACCCTAACCCCAACCTAACAGTCTACTTATCATCCAATGAGAATGAGTTGCCATGTAGATGTAATGTAACTCAAATTCAACAAATGGACCATCAAAATAAAGTGTGACCAGTAATAAGGCTGATGAGCGCTGATCTTTTAGTTGTGTACATTCAAAATACTGAATCCAGGTGCACTTTTGCTGAATAATAGTTCCCAATTGTTTTTTTTTTATTAGCTTTAGCAAATGTGATCAACCATGGTTTCTGGTCTCAAGTCACACATATCAGAATAAAAGCAGATGCGGAGATATTAAATGACAGTCAAGTGATGATTGTTAATTGAAGGAAGAGTGTCTTGCGCGATGTGTTATGAAGCACAGTCCACATTGAAAATCACATTTTGAAGGATTTCTTTTAATGTTACTGTTTCCAAAGAAATGGCAGTTCATGTCTTATATTTGCCTCTTTATTTCTTTGAATTATTGTCATTTAACTTTATTTACCAACTATAGGAAAGAAACTGACATTTTCAATTATTTATTTATGGCTTTATTTATCTTAATTGAGACCATATACCTTACAAAATGACCTGGTTTTACAAATAATGTTTATGTTTTGCCCTGATAGAAATAGAACTGCAAAAATAATATATATATTTTTCAAATAGTTTTCCCTATTGCACCCTTTGTCTGCTATTGGATAGTTAAATAGCCCTGGCACCAAACCCACTTCAATAAAAGCTTTTGCTTCCTTTACAATGTACAAGGGATCCTATCATGAGTTTTCATTCCAACCTTAGTTAGTGTGTAGTATTGCTATGTACTGTATGCATGACATTTTTTTATTTTTTATATTTTATCAAAGTCCAAAAGAAAGATTTTTCAAAGAAAGATTTTTCTATTTAACAGAAACAATTTTTTAAGTACTTCATCAGTTGGTTTGTTTAAACTACCACCCTTTTCTTCTGAATATTGTGACTTAACAAAGTCCCTCATTTACATAATTCACGGCCACAAAATATGCAAAAATAGGGCAGGCTGGTTGAGCTGCATAAGAGAAGGCGACGAAGAAGAGCAGCTTTAGTGACATGTTTTCATCATAGCTATTGCCTGCTTCACACTGGATATCCAAGCAGAGCAATAACAGTGCAGGAGATGTGCGGATACAGAACATTAGCATTAGTCTGTTGTGCTTCCACGCAGACAGCATTTGTCACACACAACTGAATTGTGAATTGTGTCTGTTGTGTACTACAAGTTTCATCTTTCATCACCTTTTTTCAGGTGTTCTCACCCTACCTATTATGCCTCATTCACACTAGCAGTTGTATGTCACTTTGTACATTGTAGCTGCCTGTTGCTCTGGGTGACGATTGAAACCACTTGTGGGCATTCCCAACTTGAGGTTGCTTAGGTAATGTTTACGGAGATGTTCACCGAGAGCTAATGAGTTTACGCGCCACTGAAAGGAAACATTGTTCAGAGAAAACACTACTGTAAATATAAATGGAATCAGTACATAAAATTCTTATTTACAAAGATAAACAAGCAAAAACTGTTCTTTGTCATTGCCGGCTTCTGAAGGAGCTGAGGGAGGATCACGTGAGCTCTACTAATGCTCCTATTGGCTGTTGGCTGTTGCTCAAGAAAGTTGCTCTTCATTTGCATAAAGCTGAAGGATTCTCAACTTTGTTGCATCGCTCAATATGCTAACCTTGTCGCCAATGGTTGTTGTCGCTTGTATAGACAGAGGTCGTCGAAAGTCGCTCACTCTCCATTGAAATGAATGGTCGCTTGTTGCTTTGCCGCTGCGAGTCACTTGTAGTGTGAATTAGGCTTTATAATGACTTTGTTCACCTATGTCTTTCACATTAGATCAAGGTGCCTTTAACAGGCAATATGACATTTGTCTGTTTGGCCTGCAGACTATAACGGCATATATGTTTTACTGCCCGTAGTAAACATGCACCCTGACTTGATGTGGAAGGCGAACGCAAAGTTTTTTGGTGCACAAAAGTGATCTTGAAGCTTCGTCTGAATAAAGTTGAATCACTGAAGTCACATGGAATGTTTTGAGAATGCTTTTGGTTCCTTTTCTGGACTTTGAACATCTCACGAGCATTGCTGTCTTTGGAGGATGAGGGAGCTCATCTTTAATATCTTAATCTGTCTTCCAATGATGAAAGAAGGGGATTGGAACCAGTGTTTATTTTGTCAAGGAAAATGGCTTGAGACAAGCAGAAACTTGACAGATCTGCTGGGTCAGTAATATGACTGAATAACAAAAATTAATGTTGCTTAGTTTTTATCCTTTTGACTACATTTTAGTCTTTTGTTAACAATAATGCATTGTTCATTCATTAGATGAATGGGTCAGAGCACATTCATTGATAGTTTTCAGTCATGTTATTGGTGCAGAGGACCTATCAAGTCTCTGTGTCAAGTTACAGACCTTTTTCCTGGCTGCTGCATGGAGGGTGCCATAGTAACCAGTGTCTTCCGGTTGAATGTTTAGAACTTCCGTTTACAGCGTTTACAACTGGTAATTTGCGCTCTGAAAATGGGTTTCAATAGCTTTTTGAGTGGATTACAGAGTGTTTTTGTGACACACAACTTTGAAAGGTGTGTGTTAAAGCCGTTATAATCTGTCAGATGTGGTTCAAGTGCAAGAAATAAAAAATGTTCTCCTAGTACACATGTCTGTCGTCAGAAATAGTGTGTGTGTGTGTGTGTGTTCTGGAACCTGTCAGCGGTTAGCCCAGCGGCTCTTCAATGTGCGCACACGCCCACACACACGTATACTTCACTGAATTATAGAGCAAACCAGATTACTTGCATGAAACTTAACAGGTATGCAAGTCATGCAGTTTACAAAATGACCAAAAACCTGCTGGCTGGTTTGCATTCTAATCGGGAGCCGTTTATGTTTCATTTTAGTTTGTGTTGTGTAGTATTTACCATGGTTTGCGTTTTTCTGTCATTTCAAAACCCCACTTCATTTTCACTTTGTGACACTTATTCAATCAGTGTGTTAGTGGGACAGTACAGTAGGCTATGTGTGTGTGTCAAACATTTTGGTAAATTACATTTGTTTGGGTTGGTTATATATTTGAAAGAAAGAAAAAATGTTGACTTGAGCGATGACGAGGCTTCATTTAAACGGAACAAGATGCTGTCTGACAACGAGGGAAAAATGCCTCACAGCAGTTGTTTTCCATTCTATTAGATTGCATTTTTTAAATGATCAGTACAGGAGGTGGTGCTGATCGACAGCAGTGTTAATTCAAAGACGTTAAAAGCAAATAAAATAGACTAAAACTATCATTTCAAAGCTGTCCAAATATGACTGTTTATACGCATCAGCTGCCTTCTTAGCATTCTCCTTGCGCATACACGCAAAGCATAATGGGTAATTTAGCATTCTAAGAAAAAGGTCTATAGGCAACTAACATTTTTCACCCTTATATTTACAAAATAAACACGGATTGGAACAACATGAGGGTGAGTAATTAATAACAGAGTGTTCATGTCAGGGTGAACTACATCTTTAAACACCATTTTGAAGCTGAGGCTAACAGTAAAATAAAGGAGCACCTTACTAGTATGATTGTATTGAAAACTGGTCTTTCATGTTAATTCGGGTGTATTTTAATAATAGAAATTGCTTTGTGGCTTTAATTCAGTGTGACTGGTGCAACAAAAATAGACACATTTTCTTTTATTTCTTTTATTAAGTACATCTCAGCAGGGTCATCGTTTCTCAGGACTTTCCCTCTTTCTATTATGTCTTATCTAAGATTATTATGAAAAAATCACAGAAATCTGAAGAATCCTGTAACATCCGTGCTATCCAACTGTTCATTTATATTGTCAAGGTCTGTTTCAGATATTTCTGCAAAACTGATGCTATTGTTAATATTTACTCTGAGCAGATGAGACACTTCTAAAAAATGTTTAAAGTCGTTTGCCATTCATTACTGTAGCACACTGAGCCAGGTAACCAATCAAAGCACATTTCATACAAGGGGCTTAATTAAAAATGGAATAAAGTGGTATAATTCACCCAAAAACTGAAAGTTTTGTTATTTTCTCGCCCTTTATTTGTTCCAAACCTGTTTGACTGTTCGCCACTGGCATAAAGCATGTGGGCCAAACATGGCCTGGGTTTAGTAGAAGTGGAACCGTCTTTAAGGTGACACACAGGATTTGGGCCAGATGTAAAATGTAGTATTTGGCCCAGATGTTAAAAATTGATATGTGGGCCACATACGTTTGGTCTGTCTTGACCCACATTTAAAATACATTGAAATTATTTTTGAATAAAGAAATCTACCAATCAGGTCGCTTTGAGCAAAAGCACACCCATAGTGTGCCTAAAGCACAATGCTTCATGGGTTTTTCAATTTCATTGCAATCGTCACACACCAACCTATCTGGTCCAGTTCAGGCCCAGTTATGAGTTATTAACTTGGCTGAGACTTGACCCAGATATGATCCATGTTTGGCTCTTGTCTGGATGCCAGACTTTGTTCAGTCATGTACCATAATTCATTGCAGTATGTGGGCCAAGAAAAACCTGATTGTGTGGACCAGAGAAATTTTGCTATGTGGGTAGTATTTGTTTTTCCTACTATGGAAGTCAATGGTTACAGGTTTTCAGCTTTCTTCAAAATATCTTCAGCCGAATAAAGTAACTCATAGAGGTTTATAATGATAATGAGTAGGCTAAGTTTTCATTTTTGGGTTATCTATCCCTAAACAGACCATTTGAGAGCGGTGATACTGTAATGTAAAATACGTGACAAAATAATGCATTTTTGCAAACCATGAAAACTACTACCACACAAACAAAATCAAGAATTCATAAAGGACCCTTTTAATTATCATCAAAGCTCAACTGGGCCATTTTCATAACATTCCCTTGCTCCAGGGACTTCACACAAACGGTCCCCGTGATAATTGCTGCTGTATTTAAACCTCGTCCATCTTATAAGCCCAAAACGCACTTACGATAGACCACCCTGGATCACTTCATGTTTCTATAGGATGAAGTAGATGGCCTCTAATTGGTGTCCTCAGTACATTTACACTAATTCATTTATCAGTCCCTTTTACCCAAACGGACAAATTAGTTACTCAGAGGGCTAGTGTGTGTCACAAAAATGGAAATGAAGCCAACGATAGCTCTCATTACGTCTTTGTAATTTGTGTCATAGGGTTTTGCTTACAGTAGAAGAGTCAAAAGGCAGCCTCTCCTTACGTCAGCACAATCTTGTCTGTTCGATCGCGCTGAGAAAGGATCTTGATCTCGCATGAGCTGTTTGATTGTGCATCGCCTGTCCTGGGTGTGATGAATTATTATTTTTATTATTATCGGTTTGTCTGTGGTTTGATACAGACTGGAGCCGTGGTTGTGTTATTACCTGGACCAGTGTGTATAATAATGGTGTCCACGAGGACATGTTAAAGCAGACAACCTTTGATCAGCTATATGGTGTAAACTACATTAGACTGATGGATCAATAACTGCTTGGTTCTGCTGCAAGTCTCATTTGCCATGAGACTTTCTATCGGGATCGAATACTTGCTGGTAAACATTCAAACTACAGTTATGTACCTTTATGCAGTTTTTATGAAGAAACATTTGTTGTAAAAGATGCAGGAAAAAATCCTCATTAATAATAATAATAATAATAATAATAATAATAATAATAATAATAATAATAATAATAATAATAATAATAATTAAAATTTATTATTATTATTATTATTATTATTATTATTATTATTATTATTATATTACAGGTTGATGTTGACTTATGATTAACCTTTTGAGTAATTTAAAAATGAGAAAACAGAAACTTTTGTTGTCATTATTATGAAAAAATATGATGAAATCATAATTAAATTTCAAGAGGTTACTGTAATTTAAAGACCAATATTCATTAGATAACCTTTAATAAACTAAAAAAATAAATACATTCTAAGATTTAAAACTACCTTCCTTTTTACTTTTTTATTTTTATAAATGTTTTCAACAAATATTAATTCAACTAAATTGTGCATAAAAGTAAATCCATTGTAATGTTTGTTATAAAATATTTTTATTTCAGTAAAATGCTTTAAATGCTTCAATTAACAGCAGTTTTTTAATAGAAAACAAGTTTTTGCACTAATATGTCCTGAACACCAAAGATTATGTTTGTATTTAACCGCAAAAAGTGGCATAATTTACATTGATCATCATTTACAGTCAGCATTTTCAATTCAGAAAACCTGTGGTAATACTTTTAGAATATAGCTAGTGCTTTGTTGTGATGGTTAATTACAGCAATTCATTTTTGGAGGATTTAAAGCCAAAGCCAGTTCCTGGAGGGCCGCTGCTCTGCACAGTTTAGTCCAAATCCTAATTAAACACACCTGATCAAACTATTGAGTCTTTTAGGCTTGTTTGGCTGCATCTGAAACTGCCTTCTACTCAGTAGGTACTGCATTTGAATTTAAACGTACTGCTCGATTGTTAGAAAAGTACAGTCTAAGTATGATTGGAATTCGAATGTACTACATCCACTATTTTGTCATGATCCCGTGACCTACCAGCGTGAGGTGCGTGGCTTCACTCCTATTCATGAATTCTCTCGCGGGGCTTGTGGGATAGTGCAGCTTGCATGAGATGCACAATTCAGAATCTCGCCGGAAGTAGTAGGTCATCCGCGTACTTCTCGCATACTGATTTTTGAATTCTATGAATTCGGACTTACTACTATGTTTGCATACTGTTTTAGTGTACTGTATAGTATGAAAGTATGCGATTTTGGACACAAGCCATGAAACCTACAGGTAGGTGTGTTGAAGCAGGGTTGGAACTAAACTGTGCAGAGCTGCGGCCCTCCAGGAACTGGCTTTAACACCTGTGATTTAATGGAACACTGCATTTTACAAGTCACCTAGAGTAAAGAATGAGATGCTAATGGTCTAATCCGATTAAATTATTTATGCTAAGCTAAGCTAAAAATGCTTCCGCCAGACCCGGAGATCAGCTAAATGGATTCAATAATGGTATAACTTAACTGCTTAGCTCTAGGGGACTTGTAAAATGAATGACATAAAATTTCCCAAAAATGTGGAGTGTTCCTTTAAGACTATTATGGAATGGCTGTTCAGCTCAGTTTACTATATCTGTGCCTAAACAAATAAAACATTAAATAACTTGTAGGCTAACCTAACTAATAAGTAATTTAATTTAACGAACAATTGGAGGAGAAATGATAATTCCGGCCCTATACAAAGAGTGAGAGGGTGAACGAAAAGATGTCTTCTTCTCAGTATTGATAATAACAGACTAATATTTCGACAGCTTTGGGTAGAATCTGCGCTCCTTGACAGCTTTCAGTTGCTTAGCTCTACTGTAACACTTTAGTTACTTTAATTGAATGTGCATTTTAAGACGCGCACACACACAGATTGATCCATCCATCCACTCTCTTATATCACTCTCCGGCTTATTTAGATCTTTATTGGCAGAATCCATCAGTAGATCTGATGCACTCATTCATTTAACTGTGTAAACTGTGCCAGAATGCTAAAAGTACAGAAACGGGAGCATTCCGGACAGATGCTTTTGTACAGTCGGCGATAATTCTACACCCCAATACAGGCGCACAGAAAAAAAGGTGGTGGACAGATGGCTTTCTTGATTGCATTTTCTTTTGATCTATTACAACATTGCAGGATTCTTTAGGGTATTTAATCATCTGATGGCGGTTTGGTGCAATCCGTCCTGATTGAGTAATGCTAGCAGAAATATAGCAGCTAGATTGTCCCCAGTGGCTGATTCCGGGCATTTATTCAAAGGAGGTCAAGCCCACGGGACACACGCTTTTATATTATGGCGGTCTGAGTGGTGTGGAGGTTTAAAGGGCCTCGATCGTCCTAGAGCCATATTGCCTCTGCCTGACTGATCTGGTCATGATAAGATTAATCTTTAATGAGTAAAATCTCTCAGGAGACGTTTTCTCTGTGACTGCGGCTCTGAGAAAAAAAAACTTTCTGAACAAAGGCAGCATTTACATGAGTTTCTCAACAGGGCAAAAGATAGATTGATTACTAATTAGAAGACAAAATAATGTCAAATTTGTATTTCCTTTTGTTAGTTGTTGTATTGCTCTTCGGTGTTTGGACTTTCAGCAGTGAAAATTAAACCACACTGAACTGAACTAAATGAATTCAACTCTGAAAACTGGACTGACACAGTTTCAATTTACTAGAACTTCTATGTTGACCTGCTTTGACACAATCTACATTGTTAAAGCACTATAGAAATAGACATGAATTGAGTTGAATATTGCAAACTTTTTAAATCTCTGGTCATTTAACGCAAGAGCATTAAAAATGTTGTACATTTATTTCTTTATTTAATCATATTGATAATTGTAAAAATGCATCATAGTCAGAAAAAAGGGTTCAGTCAATGTGTTGTACTATTAATAATGATGAAACTATAAAAAAACAACAACACATTTTATTTATAACACATTTTTCTTTAATTAAGTGCACTATAAATAAAATGTATTGTTATCAATGAGCTTGAAGCCTATTGTCAATCTGGCAACTCACACGAACATCAAAATCTGAGTAGGAAAGCCTCTAAACTACAAAGACTAAAAACAACTAGTTCAAAAAATAGCTTTTGCTGCTTGTTCAAACTACTTTTAAAAATAAGTAAACAAATGAGTAAGAAATAAAACAACACAATTCTTAAAGGTCCCATGAAAATGAAATTAAAAGTTTTTTTAGTTGTTAGTAACAATATTAATAGTTTTTAAGATATCTATAAGCTAGTGTGCTACAGTGACAGTGACAAAATTGGCATCTGGAAGATATAAAACTGATATAAACATGTAAAGCTTGTAGTTTGTCATCTCCGCCTAAATGGGTCAACAGTTTTATTCACATCAACCCATACTAGAGTTTCTCATCACATCATAACCAATCAAATGCTTTCTAGTGTCTTACATGCCCCCCTTCAAGACGCTTCTCGTTTGGTTGTCATTTGATGCGCTTGAGCTCAACCACTCGCTGGCAGAGCTGGGATAAAACAAAACGCAATTTTTAAAAAGGGGAGGAACTTAATTGTTTTATGTTCAATCAACTTAAGTTTAAATTAACTTAAAGGGCACCTATGATGAAAATCATCTTTTGTGAGCTGTTTGGACAGGACTGTTTGTAGGTATAGTGTGTCCACAGTCATATTGGGGTGATATAAAGACAATAAGTCTCTATTTTTGGAATTTCCTGATGTTAAAATATGATCCAAATCCCTCCCATTTTGTGGCCCACTGCAACGTGTCGTAGGAGTCTGGTTTCCTCGCCCACCGAATTGATTGAGAGTCATATATTAACATGTCTCTGTAGTAACACTTATAATCATATCAACAAGACAGGACATGCACAAAGCAACTGGGATTAAAAGATCTGCTCAGCTCGCTGTGATCAAGCATCATCAAATGTAAACAAGAATGAGCTTTACAAGTTTAAAACGTTTTTAAAACAGTGCATGTTAATAAGAATTACAGCGATTTTACCGTTTTTATCACCTCAGCCCATTGTCAGTATATTGATAAAAGAAGGTGCTTCAATCCCGGTTTGTAGACATTAAATCGGGTTTATTTTGTACATTAACATAACGGATATCCATACACGAGTGGATATTAATGTATATCCTGTCACATTTGTGTGCAAAAACAGTGCAAAGTTATGTGCGTGCGTGAACTTTGTAATGACATTGTGTGTGACTCATCATTGCAGAAAGGTTTGAATTACTCCACAACAAATACATTAAATAATCAGTGAGAAAGTTCTTACTGTAGTATTTCTCACAAACATTACTTGAGATTTGCTTCCTTCATGTCTGTTACTCTTATGTTTATGTGACACAGCTGAGGTCATCTTCCCTGTTGTTGAATCCTGACCTACTTTCTGCTGAATCTGATATGAATTTCGGGTTTTGAATTTTAGAATATTGAATTTGATGTTCTGAATTTCTTTATCTTGAAAACTTGAAACTGTAGTTTTACAAACTGGATATCTGCAGTCTGTGAATTCAGAACACAAAAAATCTGAAGTTTGAAAATACGTCTATAAAATTCTGCCTTGAAAAATTCAGTTGTCTTAAATTTCAGATGTTCAGAATTCAAGTTATTACATTCAAATTCAAAACAAGAAATTCAAATTCAAAACAAAATTTAATGGCATATAATAATTCAAATGTATTAAATTACAAAGGTCAATAAATTAAAATTAACACGATTCAAATTCAAATTGTTTTGGCATATTATTAGCTCCATAAAAATGAGGTACACTCTGACAGACACTTGGGAACAATGAGCGGGGAGAACTAGCATTAAACGCACAGGCAACAAAAACAGCTACATTTTGTTCAGAGCAGAAAATTACCAATTTCTGAAAAGTATAATAAATAATCTGATGGGTCTTTTGATAAGAAACTTTACAGACACATTCTGGAGACACAAAAACTTCTCTAGACTCTTGAAAAAGGGGTAAAACAGGTGCTCTTTATTCAATTTGTGTTGTGACAACATAAAGGAATTGTGTGGAACCCAGCATGTTTTACAGTGTTTTATATTTTGAATTTGGGCTTTAGTACACAGTACAATGCATTCATCACTTTTAAACAAACAATAAATAGGTCAAGATCTTATTGACAAGCTAACTGAATTAAGCTTTGTAAAAATAAACATAAACAAAGTTTCGTAGTTTGTTTCTTTGTAATTGTGAAATTTATTAGCAGTCTTTAAGAGAAAATAATTTCTAGATGTAAAACTCATCACAGAGGCCTGCCACCAAAGAGAAATGAATTTAGACCGTCCCCCTACCCCCTTTTTATTTTTTACTCTGCTTGGCAGCTTTCTGCATGAGTGAGTGTTAAATTGACTGTGTTAGTATTTTTTTGTCAACCTCTTAGAATGGCTCTGATCACACGTAGGCGATAAAGCTGGTCATAAATAGTGGGGTTCTAGGAATAGCAGCCCGAAGTTTACAGCATTTGACCTTTACTAATGCATTATGGGTAAAGTGAGCGAATGCTTGCAGGCATCTAGAGTGCAGACGCCCCACTGGAGATTGGCATTACTGTGAAGATTGCATGTGTGCACTGTGCCTGCATACGTGCGTTTGAGCGTGTTGACGCAGTATGGATGCACCTGTGGAGTGATATGACCATAAACTGTGTCTTTAGGGAGCTTGCAGGCTGTTACCTAACAACGGTGGTCTCCCACTGCATCCAGACTTTCACCTTTATCTTTGGAAAGGACGAGAGAGATAGAAAGAAGAGAGAGAGAGAGTGGGCGGAGGAGAGTCAGGCAGGGGAACGTGTTGAGAATCAGTAAACTGGGGATTCCCAGAACTGTTGGCGTCTGTCGCTCACACTCAGACTTCTGTCTGATCGCTCTAGAACTGCTGCAGACATGAGAGATGCTATTTGAGCCAAACTCTCCTCAACAATAAATCAAACAGATTTTTAGTTCAGTTTTTTTTTTTTCACTTGCTTGTTTGTAGATGTTGAAGTCAGGAAATTAAAAGACCACTTGAAAATGTTTTGAATTTAATGTTTCTAGTTGTGTTTGAGTGAAATATAATTTTTGTTTTATTTTCTAAACTACTGATGACATTTCATCCAATGTTTCAGAGCAATTTCTGTAAAAAATGTCAATAGGTCAAAATAACACCAAAGGTGTCATTCTTTTAGACGTGTTTATATCCATTTTCAGATAACACTATACTGATGTTTTTTTTCACTTAAAAAGTAATATTCTGCCATTGAAGAGTGTTGTTGTATAAAATCAAGCTGTAGAGGAGAGCGAGGACGAAAGTACTATTTTTCATACAAACCTATTTTTAAAAGGTAATGTTTTAGACAGAAATATTTTGCTGTGGTTACTAACTCATACTGTAAGTGTGGTCTATCAATATCAGGGGGTATTTTGAACAAATATTTACTAACTTCTAAATAATTTCAATGTGAACATAAATAGCACATTGTTGCTTTTGACCCCATCAGCAGGGAGGAAAGTAACACACGGGTGGGTCAAAAGTAACACAACATTTTTTGCTAGATTTTCTGGCTTAATCTTGTTTATTTTAAATAAATTTTACTATTGTCAGGTTCTGTGTTGTCCTGTTCCAGTATTCCTGTGTTTGTGTCATGTGACTTTCCAGTGTGTTCCATGTGCTCTTGTGTTTTTTCATGTGCTTCTGTTTTGGTCATGTGAGTCCTTTATTCTGTTTTCCCGTCTGTCATTTGTTTATTAGTTACACCTGTGTTACACCCCTGTTTGCATTCAGTTCCATTAGTCCTTGTGTATTTATACCGCTTAGTTTGTTTTAGTCCCTTGTCTGGTCTTGATCGTCATTCTGGTGTTTATTGCTGTTCCTGTGAGTTCCTACGTGATTCCAGTATTTCATGTTCTGGTGTAAGTGTTTGTAAATATGTGTTTTCTTAATTACTGCGATTCCTGCATCTCTATAGTGGAGAGTATAGTTGTGACAGCTATGAGTTTGTTAATGTTAACTGCAAACATATTTTGTCCTTTATTTTTGCAAAAAATATTAAACTGCATTTTGATTTTAAATTTAATCCTTACACAACAGTTTTTTTCCACAACAGTTTTTTAAAATCAGTGCGGGATCAGATTTTATTTGGACACTGATATACATATCTATTTTATTATTCATTGATATTATGTATTGTAATAATATCATTGGTGGGGCGTCGCGGTGGATAACACGATCGTTTCACAGCAAGAAGGTCGCTGGTTCGAGCCTCGGCTGGGTCATCTGGCATTTCTATGTATAGCTTGCATGTTCTCCCCATGTTTGCGTGGGTTTTCTCTGGGTGCTCTGGTTTTCCCCACAGTCCAAAGACATGTGGTACATGTGAATTGGGTAAGCTAAATTGTCCGCTCTGTAAAACATATGCTGGGTAAGTTGGTGGTTCATTGCGCTGTGGCGATCCCAGATTAATAAAGGCACTAAGCCGAAAAGAAAATGAATAAATGAATATTATTGATTATTATAAACATGGTGGGAGCATACATACCAGTAGCCTGCTTGTCTTTCTACGTTGTGCATTAAAAAGAATGTTTATAACAGTGTGTCTACACCAGAGCTGAGTTGCATGATGTACTGTACCTAAAAACTAAAGAACTTATTATAATAATTAACTTTACTATTCATAAACACGATCTCTGACAATGAACTAAAGCCTGCTTTGTTTTCTCAAATCTCCATTCAAATCCAGTGATGTGTTCACCAAGGATTGGCTTTGGGAACATTTAGTTTGTCGTGTCCAGTTTTAGGTGGTTTTTAGCTACTGTAATATGAGCAACAACAGTTTTTACATTACAGTGTCCAGTGTTTAATTGATGTAAGCTTTATTTCTTCTGGGTCCAAAGAACATTGAAACCCTACTTGGGCAGCTGATTTGAATGTTATCACTTGATTGAATGGATGTTATCAGTGGTTATCAGCTGATAGATATGGGCCTGTAGGGCCCTCTGCATCTACTGGTAGGCTCAGAAAACTGTAATCATCCATCCACATGGTTAATCAGCTATAGATCACATACAGCTGCGGCTGTAAGTTAACAAGAATAATTTACATTATTTATTAAATTTCCCATTAATTGTATTTTATTAACGCAACCATCACAGTAATGTAAACACAGATCTGGATCTGGAATCTATTTATTAGTATAGCTCATTAACCATGTTGAAGTATCATAACAGCCTTCTGAGCCTACTAGTAAGCGCAGAAGGCTCCTACTGGCCCATATCTATCAGCTGATAACCACTGACAACGAGTAATGAGTGATTTTGAGTAGAGATTCTACTCTACTATTTTAGCATGATATTTTGTCTGCACTGGCTAACAAATACAGTTAAAGGCAAAATGTCAGATTTTTATCCCTCAAGTGATGTTTAACAGAGTAAGAAAATGTTCACCGTATTCCTGTCATATTTTTTTTATTCTGGAGAAGTCTTATTTCTTTTAGTTTAGCTGGAATAAATGTGGTTTTACATTTTTCTAAAACCATATTAAGGTCAATATTATTATCCCTCCTTAAGAACTTATTTTTTGATTGGCTACAGAACAAACCACTGTTATCCAATGACTTGCCTGGTTTAACTAATTGGCAATGTCAAGCCTTAAAAATTGCACTTAAAACTAAATGCAAGTACAGTATCTTACTAAATAACTACAAAAAAATATTTACTGTCATCATGGCAATGGCAAAAGAAATGATATATTAGAAATGAGTTATTAAACTACTTTATTATGTTTATTAATGTGTTGAACCTTCTCTCACTTGGGAATTATTTGAAAAAGAAGAGAAATTTCACAGGAGGGCTAATCATTTTGACTTCAACTGTATGTGAGTGAACGTAGTTCATTATCGGGTGCTCTGGCTCTATTACTGACCTCTGCAATTGGCTGCTCCAATGTTCCCCCCTTCCATTTACAGACGTTTCTCAACTTTTTTACCCTGTTAAAGCGTTCTCTGTCCTGCTGTCAATTCTACAATCCAACACAAGCCTGAAACACCCGCTCATCTCTGCTCACTACGCACCACTGGACTCGTATAGTTAGGGGCTTGTTCAAATTCCTAACCCTTGAGTATGAGCAGCAAAAATGGGAATGCTAAAAAAGGCAAAGCGACCATTATAGCATCCTATTGGGTAAATTTATGTAATAAAGACGGCTCCTCTGTCTTGTCCCTGGAACAATGCCTCATATGGACTATCAGGCGTCTAGAGATTTATAGAGCATTTTTAAAAATGATTTGTGTAGAAAGAGACGTCTGAATAAAAGCACTGGATGACAGCTGATGGGTTCTTGCTGTAAATCAGGGCATCATGTAGCTGTGGCTAAAGAAGACTGCCAAATGGATCTTTACCCAAGATAGATGATTGGAAGCAATCTCATTTAAACCTGTCAATAAGACTTGCTTTCGCTGGAATTGACCACATGTCAAAGAGACCTAGACAGAGAAGGCAGGGAAAGAAAGGGAGAGGACAAAGCCCGCCTCCTCCCCCTCCTCTAGCTTGTAGCTAAATATAGCAAGTGCTAAAGGTTACATACCTGGTGAAGTAGACAACATGAGCAGCACTACATTTGTCTTTCTTTTGTTTCTTTCTTTCTATTTCTGCCTGTCTCCTGCGAAATGGATGTATCCTGTCATGCTCCATTACCACTCTTTTTCCATCCTGAAAGATGTCCTCCAATCTCTAAATTGAACTTTTAAGGTGTCTACTCTTGTCATTATATTAACCCTGTGGCTTGTGTCTTTTCTGGAAAGAGAATAGGTTCATGGAGTACAGATATTTTAGCTCTGTTTCAAAAACCTAATGAGCTGCCTTGCAAGAAACCATCTATGTTAATTATTCAAAACATTCTACTTGGGTAGCGACTTCATATTCCACACAGTCTTACCTGACTGCTTTCTTGCTTGTTATTGGTGTAATAAAGCATTATTAAAATGCATTCTAATATCTTGACTTTGACTGTATTCTAGCATTATGGCAACAGGTTTTATTTGAGTAATTTAGAGGGTGAAATCCAGCTACTTTATTTGGAATCCTTGCATTTTGGAAAGATTTCTCCATGCACATTTTTCATTAGGTTTAAATTGGTCACCACAGATTTGGAATTTTGCTTGTCTTTGAAGGCGAGTTGTGTTCTGTGCAACATTTGTGCAACTCATTTGCTGAAATTAAGCAAGTGAATTGCAGAGTAGGGATGCACTTTAGAAATGAATATTCTGGGCTAAAATCTAAAATTCTGCATGCACTTGGGAGAAAAAACAAAACAAAAAGTGCTTTGTAATAGGGCAGAAATGTTAGTTTTGTGCTTACCTTATGATTAAAGTTATTACACGTCCACCGGTTCCAGCCTCAAATTGAGCGAGTTCCACTTTTACATTAAGGTAGCATTTTGAAAAAACGAAACACCAGCGAAGAAACACGACACAGAGGAACATAACCTACTGACAGCTAGCGTTTCGGAAGTGTTATTGCAGAGCAACACAAACAGCACGCAGAAATATAAATGCACGGCAAACCACAAGGCAGGCGCCATAGGTCACGCTGATCACTTGATGACAGGGCTGCACGATTCTGGCAAAAATGTGAATCACCATTATTATTTTTTTGCTTAAAATCAAGATCACGATTTTTCTCAAGATTCTCTAAATGTAAAATAAAGGTTAATATGATTAGCCTATTATTATTGTTCATTCTCAAACATATGGTACAACAATATTAATATTAAGCCTATGTGTAGCTCTACTGTTGCTTAAAATGCAAAATTTTGTAAAGTCATTATGGTGGATCTGAACAGACTTTCAATATGTCCTGTTTGTTAATTCACAGTAAAATGATGACAACAGAATATAACTATTCATATTTCTGAAGTTGATTTATGTTTAAGACATGTGCTTGTCATCTGTCATTGACAACATTATTAGACCATTATACTTCCATTATATATAAGCTAGGGTTGTTATACTGACACAGTCCACATTTATTTTCATCCACAACACTGTTTGCTATAATTGTAATCATAACTGTAAAATGCGATATGATCATTTAAATGATGTGCGCACAGGTTTCACTTCCAAGTGCAGCTTATAGCTGCTGTCACTGTGAGAAAAAACACATACATGCAAATAAAACCTCCCGCACGGCCCTTAAACGATTGCTCTGTGCAACAAACTGAACGTTATTTACAACTTTATTACCTGTTATTCACTGCCTATGCAGGTTCTGTTCACTAAAGTAGGCGTCATTTGCGTGCATGCGCACATTCTCGGCAGTAAACAGCTCGCGGTCATCTCACGTGTGATTTCGTGACCGTGAATACATCATTACATGAAGACAGAAATGTCATTTTTGGGTAAGTTATACCTTATAAATACAGTATGTGACATTTTTAACACCATTTGAAGGTGTCAATGTTGCTGTGAAGACTTGTGCGACTGCCTTGCTTCTCTCCTGACAGTGAGAATATAATTGGCTGAATCGTAGAAAAGCTGAATTAAGATCGTGTGTAGGGTCGAATCGAGATCGTGATCTTTTTTCGATTAATTGTGCAGCCCTACTTGATGCTGAAGTACAAACCAGCCTTTAAATTTTTTAAGAGGTCAGCAACGGCCACAGCGAGGGTTATGTGACCGCAAGAAGGCTGCGCTGGAGCATACTTGTGCGTTTGACGCAGAAGTATAAATCAGCCTTAAGAGGGTAAGTGTAATGGAGGACTTGTGGGTTACGTGAGCACAAGCTTTAAATTGCAGGCTGCAGTTCACTTATAGGCCACTGGTGTCACTAATAACAAGACTTTTCTAAATATATAACCCCTTCAAATTTCATTCTGGCCGTAAACCTTTGTGATTTTTCATTTTTGTGCAAACTATTAGTTTCAACTTCAAAAGAATCTCTAATCAGTGAAAGCGTGCAGGCAAAAGTCTTTACAGCGGTGACCTTGTCAGTGTTGGGATGATCAGCGAACATGTGCGTGAGAGGAAGATAAATTCATAAACCCATTAACTACATAATTGAAAGGCGGATTAAACATGCAGCGGCTATAGTCGGATCAATTAAAATGCTGATGTGTTTAATGAATGACATGTTAACAGATAGTTCTCTTTGTATTCTCACCTTGCGTTGGGATCAAACCATTCTTCTCACCTTCATTTCACTTTTCCTCCTCTCATAGTCTGTTTCAAAGTGTTGCGTAGTATGTACATTGTAGTAATTTGGGTTGTGACACGCACACATACTGCACAGCAGACACACAAATGTTCACTTGCACACCTATTAGACCACATTTGGCTTTGGGCTGTAATCCATGCTGTGGGGTTCAGAGCAGTGAGTACCTACGGAGAGCTGTCTCTGTTACGTAACTTTTGGAAGAGAAATAATACACTCCCTAATGACATGCACTAAAAAGATCTTCTAGCTGATGATGTCATAGCAGGTTGAGCAAAGGACAATAGATCAATCTGCATTTTGCCGCACACAGCTCTGTCGGCCAGGAGGACACAGAGCCATTACCTAATGGTTCCGAATGTGAGAAATGGCGCCTGCAGCAGTTCACAGGAAGCATGTCATCCAGCTCCATAGCAGATGTTTTCTGTTCCTGAAAAGTGCCAGGAGTGTGTTGCATTTGATGCCATATCATTTGCATGAATGCCTGACTTCTCTTTTGTTTGTTTGCAAAGAGTGTGTGTGTTTAGATTGCACGTGAATGTTTTTCATCCATGCTGTGTTTTATGTGCTACGTTTAAATCAGTGAGGTACTGTTTGCAGTCTCTGCAGTGATTTTTTTTTTTTCTCTCTCTCTCTCTCTATCTCTCTCTCCTGCCTTTTGGATCTTGAAATAGCCCCATCTGACCACTTGAGGGCATCTTTGCTGTCTTAACCCATGTACATAAAAGCCTGACTGGAGATATTTATTGCTATCTGCTTTATCATGCATTTTTATTCAAATATTCATTCAAATAAGGTATTTGCAATGCATTTGATTGAATGATACTTGAGACTCACAAATGACTGAACTACATATTAGAACATTTTCTTGCCAAACTAGAAGGATCTCCTCAGTCTACTACACATCAGGCTGCTAAAGATTGTGTTTTTATTATGGCAAGTTGAGAGTTGTCACTTGAATCATGTTCATGACTCGGCTAAAAGGCTGAAAGAGACATTAGATTGTGACATAATGGACAAGGGCTGTCTTGAGGTATTGTTTAGCCACATTTTGCAGTTTGTGTCTGATTTCTCGCTGATATCACTAAGCTGGGCTCATCTGTGCTCTTGACCTCCCTCTTGTGGATTTATAACAGCATAGCATTAAACAAACATTTATCAACACCACTGATAACAAACATTTCCACGCACTTACTGTTCACGTTTGAGTACTGTTGTTTATATTACTGTTTCTTTTTTCTCCCTCCTATTCAGAGAAGGGAATTTTAGATGGGTTAAATGTGTCATAGTTTCAGTATTTCACACAAATTTGAGTATATGCCATTTCTAGATGTATCACAATAAATAAATTAGCTATAACTTGCAGTTTTGTTTATATCTGCATGCAAGATATACAGTATGAGACTGTTTTTGTAGGTTATGAAACCCCTAATCAGATATACTCTTATAATTTGAGTAGTTGCTCGTGAATTACTTTTCTTTCTGCAATTACAGCTCTTTTATTTACACTATTGTGCCCGTCTGGCAAAGGCGTAGAATTGGCATGGGCGGAAGGGACGTGTCTCCACCTATATCCACCAATTACTAAAATGTCCCCACCAATAATTTAATCACCTTAATATAAAAACTGCTCCATCAACCCTTAGTAACCTGGATGTGAAGAAAGGGTTAAATTATGTTCCCTTGCGTCCCCCCTTCCCCAAAAAACATAAGGACAGTGTGATTGGCTGGGCCTTTTCTGCTGTCAAGTGACTGACAGCTGTAGTTATGTTTGGATGCGAGAAGCACCAAAATCAAGGACATTTTCCAGTCCTCCTTCACTGTGCAAAACATGGACATAAGGAGTTACTTTTCAAAGTCTCTTAAAGTCAAGCGCACTAGTAGTCCACCATAGTAATATTAACCAAGGCTATGCAATTAATCGAAATTCAGTTTAGATTTTGGCCTAAATGATCGTGAAAAACAATAATATAAAATGGCTAATTTGTCTCACGTGCCTCTCTAAATTGCTCTGCATTCTTACCTCCTTAAGCCTGATTGCAGAAAAACCATGTAAATTCAATTTGCAGCATGGGACATGCTTCATTAATTGTTATTTTATATTATTAAGTGCTTAAAGCCTTGGTCACACTATTTTGATGCTCCGTTTGTTGAATCTACGTTACATTGCATCTACATGCCAGCTAATTCTCATTAGAAGTAGACATACAAGTAGACTGTTAGGTTAGGGTTGGGGTTAGTGTAAGTTGACATGTACTTGCAAAGTTTCTTATGGTCAGTTAAATGTCTGTTGAAGGAGCAGTATCAACAGATATTAAGCAGAGAGTCTACTAATACTCAAATAGACCATCAAAAAGTGTTACCAAAGCCTTTATTTAAATTTTAAAAGCATGAAAAATTATTTGTGCTGCTTTATGCATGCACTCTGTACTGTTTGTGTTATGTGATGGGACGCTGACAATGGAGGTGCGGATCCAAATGCAGGTTTATTGACAAGAATGGTCAGGCAAGCAACGATCAACACAGATGTATACAGAAAATCCAGAGTCGTGGTCAGTAACAGACAGATGGTCAAAAGGCAGGCAGGTAACAGGAATAAACAATAAAACAAAGCGAGGGTCAAACAAGACAAGGCCAAGGAAACGTGCTGTAATGTTCACAGTACAGTCAACAAGACTCAGCCCTGAAGTGTGTGTGAGTGCTGTTTATAAAGTCCATCTAATCAGTTCATGAGCAGCTCCCGGCCATGTGTGTCAACCGAATGAGGAACAGATGCGTGTGAGCGGTGCATGGCTGGAAATGTAGTTTTTTAAAGTGACAGATTTGTAGTTCTTCAGGGATCTGCACAGGCTGGATCGCTGGTGACCATGACAGTATGTCCCCACCAATGTCAAGAGCAAACCTACACCCTTGCCTTCTGGTATTCCAGTATTATGGCCTTGCAAAGTTTGCAAAGTTAAATATCTTCACCACACAACAAGAGACTATAGAGGTTATTGTCAAATAATGAATTGACATATTTTATCTACACCCATTTAACATTCTCGTTTCCACTGAAAAGAAAAGGAGACTTTTCCCAGATTTACCCAGTTGTTCCTTTCAACAGAAACATATTCTGAAGCATTTTGATAACTTTGTGTAGCAGAAAAGGAAGTTATTAGTAGAATATGGTACTTTTTATGACTTCAGTTGTAGTGCTTAATTTAAATAGGCACCTTTTGTGGTACTTTTGTGTGCCTTTTAAAACTTTTTAAAGACTTTAAAGGCCCAGTTTTAATTCACTTTGTGCGCTATTGTTAATGACTGTGGAAAATATCATAAAGCTTTGAATTAAAAGAAATAAAAGAAACAATATTTCATCAAATATATGAACTATTTAATTTCCCACTTATATTAGGCGCATGTAACATCAACCCTGTACAGCTATTCTCTCTTTCTCTCTGTGGATTGTGGGATATGGATCTCTGAGCCGCTTCAGATATCCAGTGTTGCACTGTGTCTGTTATGGGAATGACATTTAAATGTGTGTTTTCCTTCAAGCGAGATACTGTTTGCTGTAAATATGTCAGAGAGAGTTTATCACGGGTGCATAATGCCTGGTCTGTGTTTACTGTGCGCTGTACACACAGTAAACAAGCAGTGTGTGTGTAGCAGTGCTTGTGATAGGGTTATCGCACACTTTCTAGAGATACTAACTGCGGAAGTGTTGACTGGATGTGTATCTTAGTTTACACCTGTCCTGCGATCACTAACAGCATTAAGTGCACTTCTGCCGGCTGTAGACCAGATACTAGACTGCTAATCTCTTTTCTTGGATGATGAGAAGGGTCCAGGGCTGGTCTTTGTCTCTGTGTTCTCTGCAGTTGACCTTCCCTTGGCTTTTAATAGCTGCTCAGCAGTTTTCAAGGCTCTGCAGCACTTAAGGTTCCTCTGCAGGGAGGCGAAAGCATTGAAACTTCTTACTCTGAAAGGAAACCATGCTCCCTGAAGGTTCTCCTTTGCACCTGTGGAGAAGATAAAACACAGAAATGTTTGGTAACAACAGTTTACAAAAATTATTTAGTTAGCTAATGTAAATCAACAATGTGCAATAGTTATTCGTTCATTTAGCATCTTTTATTAGGTTAAAACCAAAGCTTTCTTTCATTAATGTGTAATTTTAGATATTAAGTTGGAGTCAAAAGGAGTTTTTCACCAGTATGTCCTATAATGTTTTATTCTTAGGTCTTATTTGTTTTTTTATTATTTTGGCTAGAATAAAATTATAAAAAATGTTAAGGCCAATAATATTACCCTCTTAAACAATATTTTTATATTGTCTACCGAACAAACCACTGTTATACAATGATATAACTTGATATAACTTGCCTAGGTAACGTAATTAACCTAGTTAAGTATTTAAATTGCACTTGAATACTAGTATCTTGAAAAATATCTAGGCAAATATTATGTCCTGTCATCATGACAAAGATAAAATAAATCAGTTATTAGAAGTTATTTATTAACTTTTATGTTTAGAAATGTGTTTAAAAACTCTTTCCATTAAACAGAATTTGGGGAAAAATATACAGGGTTTAATAATTCAGGTGGGCAAATAATTCTGATTTCAACTGTACATAATATAATTTTGATAATATTCTAACATCACCAAACATATTAAGGGTCTTGATGATATTATAAACCATCATAAATTGTCATAAAGGGAATTTATAAAGTTGATTACTGCTGTATTACAAGAATAATTCCCCAAAAATCAAAACTCTGTAAAAACATTTGCTAATACATTATTTTACAATATATTTTAGGCAATACACCCATTTACTATAATAACAGTGAATTATGTAGCTAAATATACCAATAATGCAATAATTCTAACCCAAATCCAGTCTAAACCATGTATAATTTCACTGTAAAATGAAATGAAACTTAATTTCCTCACTCTTACTCTATTATCCAAACCAGCATGACTGCTTCTGTGGAACGCAAAAGGAGAAATTTCAAAGAAGGCTGTTTCTGTTTCAGTGAACTATTGTAGTGGCTCTTTCTTACACTCCTGTTTCTTTGTGATAAGTACATATAGTATAAACCTGTCTTTACATAAACTGGTAATAACAACAAGGTACTGTTCATAAACCTGTTCCTGAAACTAATCTTAGCCCATGCAGTTACTTTATAGGTAAGTACATTGTATTTAACATATTCCTAATATACTTACAGTACAGTGCAGACATGGGCCGGTATATGATTCTGACAGTATGAAAACCTTGGATAAAAATATCACTGTTTCATGGTATTGTAATTACTGCTCTAAAATAAGTTCTTTTTAAATGTCTTTGTAAAAGACAACAACTTTTTTCCATTGACAATATATTTTAAGAAAAACACATATTTTGGAGAATTAAACATGTCAGGTTTATAATTAAAATAAATAATTGACTTCTCCTGTCTTCATTAGTTTCTAAAACAGATTTTTACAACTTAAGGCATCTTTGGATATCTTTGGATTTCTTTTCTTTGGCTATAAAGTAAGCCACTGCACTGTTGAGATCTATAGCATGCTTGCATGTTGGGGTGTAAGGGATTTCATTTTCTAATTTTACAATTTTAACTTAAGTTCAAAGCTAAATTTTGCATTAAGATTTTTTTTCAAAGATTTATATTTAACATGGACATTATTATGCATCTATCTACAGGCCCGAAACCAGCCTGGTGAAAGGAGAAGTTCTTTTTTTCCACAAAAAGTGGTCCTTTTTGCAGTTATTCACCTCATTTTCTATTTAATTAGAAGGTTTAAATACTGCATCTTAGTGACATTTTAAGCACAATTTTTGTGCTTAAAATAGCACAAAATCTTGTTGGATGGTCATTGTAACCACACCTTTTGATGTACTAAAAGCATTTCCTAAAGATATAGAATAAAGAAATATGAAAACAATAATTCTTTTTAAAATACAAAAATAAGAATCTGTTGAAGT
This sequence comes from Danio aesculapii, assembly GCF_903798145.1. Taxonomy (NCBI): domain Eukaryota; kingdom Metazoa; phylum Chordata; class Actinopteri; order Cypriniformes; family Danionidae; genus Danio; species Danio aesculapii. The sequence continues at coordinate 33,005,110 of NC_079443.1, read as the reverse complement.
TTTAAATTTATTAAGCAAATAACACACTGACGCATTCAACTTTCCTCAGTTAGAATTTGGGATGCTGAATTTGGCATGGTGTTACTTCAGAACGGGAGGTTACGCCGTGCCAAATTCAGCATCCCAAATTCTGTACCAACAGCCAACACAGGATTCTGCTTAGTCTTAAAGCCTTTTTTGTGGGTTATTTTCACCATTTATTATGGAATAGCAGTCAAAACAGGACAAAGAGCTCATGTATAGGATAAATTCTGGACCTTTTCAGTGGGGGGTGGTGGGTCTTTCGAACCACCCGAACCCCCTCTGGCTACGGGCCTGATTTATCATAGATCTATTTGTCAACTGACAAAAAAAACACCTTTTATAAAAAATAATTATGTTTCAAACATTTTTATTTCTGTGTGAACTATTCCTTTAATATATCTTAATTGTGAATATGAAATGCACATTTTAAGCGATACATTAAACACATTCAATTATTTCTTTTTCAAATGTTTTCTGAATAGTGGGCTTAATTGTTGATGTGATAATTTTTTTTAGCTGAAGATACTGTTACACTGAAATAAAGTATTTGACAACACATAAAAAATGTAAATACCACAGAAAGGCTATAACAAGATTTGCAGTTTTAAAACCTTGACTTTTCCTAACCGCTGCGCTGTAAAACCGGTTAACGTCCCATGCCTAGTACACTGCAACCACTATTACAACTACTGCTAAGTAAAACTAATGTGGAGAACTCATAGCCTGCTAACATAGCTCAAGTTTTCTCTTTGTTATGGCTTTCCAGATCAGTTTTCAAGGGAAGCGATAAAGGGGTACACGTCCTATCGATTTGTGGTTTTGCTCATTTTAAATGAGCATCGCTAAGGTGTAAAATTACAGCACAGTGATTTAATTGAGGCAGTATTAATTTTTAAGCAGGTTTCGGGTCAGCTGGAAGGATTTCAGCACTGATAAGACCATGTGTACAGTACACAGTGTACTGTTCGTGAGAGATTCATAAACCTTCCTCAGAGGAACACTGAGTCAACTGCCATGTGTTTCTAACACACTATAATCTGCCCTGTCATTCAAAATAGCTGACATCGATTTACCAAATGGAATGAAAATCACTATAACAAATGTATGTTGTCATGGTGTGGGAATTCATTACCCATTTCATTTCACCCGAGGAAGCAAATCCTTGGGAGCAAGCTGGGGTAAAAAAATCATCCGTCATGAAGCGAACAAACTCAAGTGTGGAGGGAAAAAAAAGTCCAAGTTGACCAACAGGGATTTTCCATGTAAGTGCTGAAACAGGCAGTCCAGAAAAAAGGGTTGAGATTAGGGATGGGCATTAAACTAAGCAGCTTGCTTGGTATTAGCATTCAAACGATGTACCTAATAGAAATCCCATTTATCTCATGCTTTGTAGGGGGCAGTGATGTGTCTCTCTCTCCCTGCAGCGTTCATGCATCGCAGTCGCTTTTTCATATGTTTGCAGATTTGAAATACTGCATGTGTTTTGTATGTAGGGGTTTGTGTGGGTGTCTTGTCGGGATTTTAAGTGGGTGTGTGTTCTTACTTGATGTTATTTGGTTCAGGCCAGCGCTAGAAACAGGCCACAGCATGTGGTGTGTGGGAGCAAATACACTGTGGATGAAATGGAAGGGACGTTTTTTGTGTGCCAGTTTCTTCTTTAGGGCATTCTCACTCTATCATACTCTTTCTGAAAGTCTGCCATCGTGTTCTCATGTCGCTGCAGACTGTAGGTAGGCTACATTTTACCCTTGGGCTCCAGTTGGAGATGATAACCATTGGTGTTCATCGGAGAGAATGATGTGGTTCAACATAATATGACTGATAATGTCAGACAGTGTTTCCTGAATCGCTCTTCAAGAGATGAGTCACAGTCTTTAGCATGAGTTTTGTGAAATACGGATGAGAAATGTCTTAGTCACTCAAGCGCAATACCTCTTTTCAAAACTTTTTTGAAAGAAAAACACACAGCACAAGCAGAGTAATCTGATTCACCAACAAATGACTCTTATCTTCTTTAGCACAAACATGCCTATAATGTGATTTAAACGACTCTTTTGATCTGATTCATTTGCAAATCAAAAACATAGAACTTAAGCCATGTAGTATGACTCATTATTTTTAGGATCTAGTTGTTTTGTGAAACATAAAGTGTAGTTTTACTCATGAACCAATGACACTTAAATATGCAGTATTATCTGATTAACTAGCAAATTACTCTTAACGATCTGGTTCTTTGTAAGCAGTGTAGTCAGAATCCTAAACAAAAGTCTCTTTGGTTCTTTTTGTGAATCAGCAGCAGACATCTAGGGTGGTCTGATTCTTGAATAAATGACTCTGGTCTGGTTCTTTTTTGTTAATCAGAAACCTTCAGTCTGAGCACTGTACTCTGATACATAAACAAATGACTCTTTAAGATTTGGTTCTTTTGTATAACAAAGACATACTGATGTGGCTACTGAGAATGCGTGTTTCTTCACGCGCAATACTGCAGCAGCAAAGGCTGCTGTGTATTTGTACATGAAACATGATGCGCGTTTAGATGCATGTATTTGTGTGTGAGAGACCGGGCAAAAGAGCGCCTGATTCAGCTCGGTCGATGCTGCGAGCGGCTAGGTTTCTTTCTTTATTTTGGAGATAATATTTACATATTTGTTTTCACATATGAATACAACAGAAAGACATAAAACTTTACAAATTACGTGTCCACTTTTGTAGGCTCAACACAATTTCATAGATCTAGATAAAATAGCCAAAGCTATATTGAAATCACATTAAATAAAGCAATATAAAACAAACAAAAGCTAAAACTATTTAGGTACAGTATATACAGTATAATATGAATGAATTACACAGTTTTAAACCATTTTGAACTTTAATTTTACAAAGACATATCTGAAAAAAAATGTTTTCAATATTTTCTAAAGAAACAATAAACAATGGAGGAGTATATTATAATTGTATTATTTCATAATATTTTTTATAAAGTATTTGCATACAATGTTATTAATCAAATCGTGCAAACAGAGCTTTTTTTGATTGGGAAAACTACAGGTAAATATGTTCTATATTGTGGTAAATTATAAAATGAAATTAATCATCGGGAGAAAATAATCAAATCGTTTATTACAACATCAAAACCCATCCCTACAAAGGTGAAACAAATGATGACGGAGAAGTCAAAAAGAGCAAATGTACAGCAAGCTGACAGGGAAAATGACAAGGTCACTCACTACAATGAAACTGCTGTCATGGAAAATGGAATGGATGTTCTTGGCTGGTGGAAGATGAACAAACAATCCTACCTAAAACTTCTAAAATTAGCCAGATCAGTAATATGTATGTCTGATTACAAGCAAAGGACAGGGTTAACACAAGGTTATTTTGTGAATCAAAAACATATTTTAATCAGTGCCATCTGATACATGAACACATGACTCTTTTGATCCTTATTTAAAATCGATAGCACAGCACAAGATATGCAGTCTGACTTGAAAACAAATGACTCTCAAGATCTGTTTTAAGACAGAAACCCCTCAGACATGGTATGATGAAAACCAGTTCACAAACAAATCACTTCTAATCATTTATTTAATCAAAAACATACAGTCCATGTAGTGTTTAGCCTGATTACTACCAAATGACTGTTGTTCTTTTGTGATCTGGTTCTTTTGAGAATCAAAAACATTGTTGAAACAGCTCACATGACTCTTTTGATCCTTATTTAAAATCAATAGCACAGCACAGCAATGCAGTCTGACTCAGAAACAAAAGACTCTTATGATCTTTTTTAGATTAAAAAATCCCTCAGCCAAGGTATAATGAAAACCAGTTCACAAACAAATCACTTATGATCTTATTAAAATGAAAAACACACAGTGTGACAGCATAAACTGATTCATGAATGAATGTTTATTACAAGCCACATCCTTTAAAGCAGTGCTTCCCAAAGTGGGGGTTGCAGGACAATGTGGGGTGGGGCGGGGGGTTGAGGTCGCGACTCTTGGAGATTGCCAAAAATCTAATGCTTTTAATAAACTATTAGAATTTCCATTTTTTTAATCCATAACCTACAGAAGAAAAAGTAGTAGTTAATAGTTACAGTTGAAATCAGAATTATTAAACCCCCTTTGAATTTTTTTTAATATTTCCCAAATTATGTTTCAAAGAGCAAGGAATTTTCACAGTATTCATTCATTCATTCATTCATTCATTCTTTTTTCGGCTTAGTCCCTTTATTAATCCGGGGTCGCCACAGCGGAATGAACCGCCAACTTATCCAGCACATGTTTTACGCAGCGGATGGGGGAAACCGAAGCACCCGGGGGAAACCCATGCGAACACAGGGAGAACATGCAAACTCAACACAGAAACGCCATCTGACTCAGCCGGGGTTGGAACCAGTGACCTTGCTGTCAGCGAACATGCTACCCACTGCGCCACCGTGTCACCTGTTTATGTCATTTTCCAGTTTGAATATCTAAAAGTCCTTAAACAAGATTTCATATATATTAATGTGAATTTATTTGAGAAGCCAATGCTGACAGATTATTTCACTTGTTTTAAGTATAAACATGTTTTAACTATATAAATAGCAATCTGTCAGTGCAATACTACAAAACAATATATTCTAGATACAATCTATGAAAACAAATCTCATGTTTTGCTTCTCAGATAAATTCTAGGATTTTTTATGCTTTAAAAAAGCTGTACTTTTTTGTGCTTTCCAAAATACAATAAAGGCACAATATGTAGAAGCGACCTTCTTGCTGTGAGGCGACAGCACTACCTACCGCACCACTGCGTCACCATTTTCACAGTATGTCTGATAATATTTTTTCTTCTGGAGAAAGTCTTATTTGTTTTATTTCCGCTAGAATAAAAGCCGTTTTTAATTTTTAAAAACCACTTTAAGGTCAAAATTATTAGCCCCTTTAAGCTATATATTTTTTCAATCATCTACAGAACAAAGCAACCTTATACAATAACTTGCCTAATTACCCTAACCTGCCTAGTTAACCTAATTAACCTAGTTAAGCCTTTAAATGTCACTTTAAGCTGTATAAAAGTGTCTTGAAAAATATCTAGTAAAACATTATTTACTGTCATCATAGCAAATATAAAATAAATCAGTTATTAGAAATGAGTTATTAAAACTTTTCTGTTTAGAAATGTGTTGAAAAAACAGATCTCTCAGTTAAACAGAAATTGGGAGAAAAAACATAAAAATAAACAGGGGGCTAATAATTCAGCAGGTTTAATAATTTCGACACTCACATATATTAAAAATAAATACAGGCCTCAACTGAACATGGAAAAGGTTCTCCGAGTGACGTTCTTCGAAATAAAACGATAAATAGACTCATGTGTGCGCTTTTGTGTGCAAGGTTTATAGATTTATAACCACCTCTGAGGATATTGGGGGTCGCAAGTCACTGGCATTGTTATTTTCGGGGTCGTGGGCTGAAAAGTTTGGGAACGCCTGCCTTATTCAATGAAAATATTCATTGAAGTTATTTAATCAGAGCAGTTCGATTAACGTCTGACTCAGTTTACTCATTATATTTACTGATATCTCATTTATTTTTTACTAGCATTTATATAATTAGTGACTCTCCAATGCAAAAACAACAACAAAAACATCCATGTAGCACACTGATAACAGCTAACAGTGACTGCAGATGACTGATTAAGTAGGATGAACACTGAACCCTGATGTTTCCTAAAACTGAAATAAGCCGATTTCTGATATCGTAAGGGTCTTTATAAGTACCACTTGAACATCAACTGAACTTATCATAATTATCATTCTAGGGTTTTCTCAAGGCTATACGCTTTGGCCCATTTTGTGAGCTTGGAGGTCCCTTGGGTTTCCACAGGGAGATTACTTTGTAGAGTCCTTCCCTCCGCGCTCTCTCACAGACCAGAAAAAAAGAGGGCTTTCCAGGCAGAGAATCAACTCATTTAAATTCACAGTCTCTGCCCAGGCTTTCTCGGATGAGCTTCTTTTTTTTTTTGCTCCACTGCTGACAAGACACTTTTGAATGTTGCATACTTAAAACCGGATCAAAGGACAGGCTGAGATGTGAGCAGAATTTTTAACTATTGTTCAGGGAGCAGCTCTGTCTATATCCATCTCTTTGGAGCTCATCCCGGCATTTCCCATCCCTCTGGTGGGAGTAATGGCGTGTGATATGTTGTGTTCTTCTCTGTCATTTGAAATACACTCTCTCACAGTGTTCTGGGAGATTCACTCCGCTATCACTGTTCAGGGGTCAGTGGTGAGGAAATACTGATGAGCGCTGCTAGTCTCAATACAATATGGAGCGCATGTCAACAGCAATTCAAAGCCAGTGACATTTTCAGTGCACCAAAAGCAAACCAAAAATAAAAAATAAACAATATGAGTAATGTCAGAAAACCTTTTTACTGCTTTCTCACATATCCAGTCAGTGTGAAACTGCAACTAAAAATGACATTTGGAAACCACAATACCACTTTACACATCCAAAGGTGTTGAGGATTTCTCTTAAGACAGAATTCCCAGTGCTTACACAGTCAACATTTAGACTGGTGCAATCTGCTAGTAACATAAAAAATATACAAAGAAAGATGTACATTTTTGGTGTATATTTTCTAAGTTTCATGTGTGTGGTGCTTTCCATGCAATATTCTATAGCGTTATGTGCTGTGGAAATTGTTGATTGTTGTGTAGTTTTTTAGATCTGTTCAAGTCTTTTGGTTGCACTTGTGTTCATATATGAGAGCATACTTTGCATATACTGTAGGGCTGCACAGGATATCATTTCAGCACAGATATCAAAATGTGTGCATCTGCAAGATATGCAATGTTGAGACTGAAATAAAGTTGAGCAGGAGCTACAGAACATATGCGGTTTGTAGAGTCACTGCTAAGTTTAACCATTATAGAGCAAAGGTTTATAATTTCCATGTGTTTTTAAGGCCTGTGACTGATTTCACAAGTTTGAGTAAGACAAAGGATTTTTGGAGGTGTAACAAAGATTAAAGGAGGTGGTCCAGACTGTATTTTAGTTTTTTTTTTCCACTTTGATTATATACAGCTACTCAGCTAACATGAAAATGACTGTCATATTTCCTAGTTCCTCCAAAAGACCTGCTCTCAAGAGGCTCTGATTGGTCAGCTAACATGTGCTGTGATTCGCGGATCAGCTCCACATCACCAGGAAAGGCATCCCACCCTTACAAGTATGCGCTTTTGCGCTGTGTGAATACTGTCAGACATAGTAGCTGTAAGCCGTATTAGTTTGTGCCTGAATCAGACAGAAAATGACACAGAGGACAAGTGTCTTTCATATATATTCAGAATAAGCATGTGTAAGTAATATGAAACATTCACGTAACTTTTACGAGTTTGTTATTCGAGATGTTGAACTCACAGAAAGCAGCTGCATAAAGAGACACTGCAGCGCAGCACAGTGTGTGTGTTTACAGGGGTTTGACGGATAAATATGAATTTGTAGCTAAATTGTTAACGGTGCCAAACAGCATTTCCTGTTGTTTACATCCTTGTTTGCATCCTTGCTACAACTTACCGTTAATGCTAGAAACTGTGCATGTAATAGATCAATTTTAACAAATAAAAATACACAAGCCACAAATTATCCACATTGTAAATTATTTTTTATAATTATATTATAAAATTAAATTTTAAGCACTTCTCGCTTTGTGTTGTGTCGTTCGGAAGCTGATATACAGAAACAGAACACGCTCTATGGAAATAGAAGCGTTTGGATGGCATTTTAGCTTTCTCTGCTACATTACAGTGCCTCTGGCCACACCCCTTTGCTGCGTGTGGTGAATACGCATAACCTGAAGTGTTTGTGATCTCACTAACCTGCATGTCATTTTTTATAGTCCCCAAACTTTGTTCGCTGTAGGCTTTGCTAAGCTAACTCTATAAAAGCTAATGTCTCTCTTTACATTGAACTTTGAGCATAATACATTCAGTGATGTTATGTTCACACATCTACATTACACATGAAGTAAAGTTTAAAATATGATATCGTAGTGAACCACCCCTTTAATTATTTATACAGAATTGATGCGATTTATGCAAGTTTTCAACACGTTTTTCTTACTTAGAATTTTGTTTCTAGTCAAATATCTACATTTCAAAGTAAAAAGATTATTTGACTTATTTTGCTTAAATTGGCAGATAATTTGCTTGTTTTAATTAAAAACTAATCATTTTGACTGATTTCTTCTGAGTTGAGAACAAAACAATAATTTTACTTGATCCAAGACATCTATAGATATTTGGGCGAGAAACGAGACAAAACAAAGTAAGAAAAGCATTTTTTTTTCATTGTGATTATTTAATTTCTGAATACTGTTTGATTCCACAGAAAACTGTCAAATAGGGCTATTCAACCCATCTTGTGATGACCATTCATATTTCAATATTTATTGCAGAAAAATAAAATATCGCAATACCTGATTTTTGCAATATCGTGCAGCCCAGTGTGTGTGTTTATGTTTATTGCCAATTGGTAAATAATGGGCCTATACATCAGCTTTGGCCTGTGATGAAATGGCTATAGATTGAAGGTTATATATGGTTGTTTACAGAGAAGTGTCCATTCTCATTTTACTACATTAAGATACATTTGACATTCTCACCTGTGTAATGAGATCAGTTGTTGATATTTAAATGTCAGACTTAATGGCAAAACCCTCAAGCTCAAACAGACCTGTATTGATTTGCTTGATCCTCTTTGTTCGTGTCTCATTAATCTACAATTTGATTTAACACCAGCGCCCGTCTCACATTAACTTTTAGCTTGGTTTAGAGACTTGTCACTTTTAATCCTTTTTTCACAACACAGAGTAACACTCGCTTTTTTATGATGGTGTGAAAATCAGGCATGATGCGTTCTTTGCAGTGCTGTCAACTTAGAAACTTCTTCACACTGTGTATATCACAATTTTATAGAGGAATTATCACAAATTAAATATTGAAATTGTGTGGAAAAATAAATTAAAATGATAATAAAAAACCACCTTTGTTAACACCTCACACCTCTTTGCTGTATGTTTTTGATTTTTACTTTGCTTGCATGCAGGTTATGTTTTCCAACACCTTGTGGTTATTTTGCATTGTAGTTTCTGTGAACATGTTCTCACTTTTGACAGTATGACTGGATAATAACTCAAGAAAATATATTAAAATCGTTATTTTGCTTGTTTGTTAATCACATTGGAAGTGGAAGGTGAAGTTGAGTGCATTGCTTTGTGGGATACAGAATCCCACGCAGTGTCCTCTGCTTGTGTGCTGCACACATTTTTGCCAAATGTTCTGTAGTAGGTCATTCCATACAAACAGAACATTTACAGACTGTCCATGCTATAAATACTGCATACAAAATTATGTGAGAAATATGATATGTCATTCAGAAAATACATATCTTAGTCCCTTATTGCAATTTATTAGTACTTTTGAACTATTCTACTGTGGGGACATCTTGCTGCACTGTGAGTAAACATGATCTAACAATGAACAACATTTATTTTCATTAACGTCATTAAAAAGATCAATAAATACTGTAATAAATGTATTGTCCATTGTTTGTTCATGTTGTTAAATACATTATACAACAATAACTAATACTGCCTATTGTAAAGTCTAATCTTATATGTGTTATGATTATTAGCGATCCAATGACTGTGGATCACTAATGAACTACAAATCCACCATCACATGGACTACACATACTGTCATGCACCACTCACACACACACCGGGTCCTGTTAGGTCGTGATCACACACAGCTGTGGTTCATCCTCATTGATGACTAGGACTATATTTATCAGTTTGTTTCCCCTCTCGTTGTCTGTTGCATTTTTGTTACTCCCTTGATAGCCATGTGTTCCCTAGTTTGTTCCAGTTTTGTTTTTGTTTAATAAATGTATAATCAATGCTGCGTTTGGATTCTCACCTTGTCCTCCTCCTTCACACTACACGTCTGCTTCATATGTATATTTAATTTTTGGAACAGCCTTTAAGTAACACTAGAATAACAGTAATATTGCTTTAAAGAGATAGATCACCAAAAGATGATAGTTTACCCTCCATTTACTCACCCTCATATTGTTCCAAAACTCAAAAAAGAACATTAAAGTTTCTTTATACACCTGGATGAGTTCTTTCATCAGTTTTCCAGTTACTAGCATTCTTCAAAGATTACATACAAACATAGTGTAAATATATTTTTCATATAATCAAAAGGTCCATTATATACAGTGTTCAGCATAATCGAGCACACCCCATTTTGAAAATGAATATTTATATCCTTTTCTCAATTATTATAGGCAATGTATTTTGGCGCATTTAAACAAAACAGATTTATTAAACAGATATATTTATTCAAATAATATTTTGGTCACCAATCATATTTAGAAATTGAAAGATAATACAATTAAATTCAAGCAAAATATATTTTTTTAAAATTACAACCTACAAAATTTCCACTAAACTTCTCTCTCTCTCTCTTTTTTTTTTTTTTTTTTTTTTTTTTTTGCTTTTCTTGATTTTTCCTCTTTTTTTAAATGTGTATTTAATATTTTTCTATATCATATTTAATATAATAAATATAATATGGTAGAGCTTCCTATTAAAAACATAAATTTAAAAGAGAGATTTGTGAGGGGTGTACTTATATAAGCTGAGCACTGTAGGTCCAGGTCACTAAAGATCAGAATATGTCATATTGATTGGCAGGACATTTATGGATTTAACCCTCTACTGCATGGTGTTGCCTTATGGCAACTTGATATTTATGTTCATTTACCTGCCACTGTTTCTTCAAGACCAACGTTCTAATTTTTTTGTTGGAAAGAGACCTTAGTTTAGCCAAGGATGTGCTTTGGTTAAGTCACATGACGTGCAGTGTTTTTCTGTGGCATAATTTCTGACAGACTGGCGTTTATTGTGAGTAGTTGCTAAATGCAAATGAAAACCTCAATAAAAACAAAGGATCCACTCTTGTCAGATCCACAAAAAATCACATCCAGCACCTCCAGTGCGTTACGATGACATATTCACAACTCAAAAAAGGTTTATCTGGTTAGTTTGTTTGTAATTAAATCAATTAAATCAAAACAAACAACATTTCAAACAACAAAATTATTAACTAAAAGGAAAGTTCTAAATTAGAAATTTAGTTTGAAAAGTTTAAACTGGTGCGTTAGAATTAATCTGCTGCTGCTGACACTATTCCTGTGTTGTTCATCTAACATAAATAATTTAAAGGCTGATGGCTTTTCATTTGCATGTTGTTGGTTTTTACTATTAAAAACTACTATTTTTATCTTCTTTGGGTTATGCTTAAAATATTGTAATTCTAATAATTAAGTTAGATCTACTATTGGACATTGTTGCCATATAGCACCTTAAAGCACCTTAAAAAAACATTTTCCCACAATTTGTTTTACAGCACTTCAAGTTAAGCCATTCCAAGAAAATAAAAAACAGTCAAATATTTTATTTATAGATCTATCTTAATGTATGCAGTAGAGGGTTAAGGCTTAAAGTGGTTTATTATACTTAAACTATCTATAGATTTGAATGAGAACAAAGCCTTTTCTTCAGTTGTCTCACTTTTAATATCCCACCCAATAATTTCCTTGATATGAGAGAGAGTTATTCTCTGCCACTTACAGTAAGCCGAAAACTCATTTCTCATTTTCCTTTAATCCTGTGCTTAGTTACTAACAAATCTAGTCGGCTTTAATAGCTTAAGCCATTACAGTGAAATGTCTGTGCAAAACACTGCATTCACTTCCACATCTTAGTGTCTTCAGTTTCTCAGAATGGTGACATTTTACCAAACAAATTAAACCCAGGCGTCAACAAGTAACACTAACCAAAAATCATTACTATCTCCTCAATTAAATTAAACCCTCTCTCTCTTTCTCTCACCTCAACAATGTGAAACATTTTGATTTAAGCAAAGCACTAAATCTTCTGTTTTTCTCTCATCTCTGCACGTATGACGTTAAGTCCAATTTACAACTTCTGTCATCACGAGAGCTAATAAAAACCAGACAGCCCTAAAGCCTTTCCGTAGTGATACAAACCATCGACTTGTTTATGTGCTGTCTCTGTCTGCGGTGACATTTCTTGAAGTAAGATGTAGTCTTCCTGTTTTCATCGCTCCACTGGGCTTTTATATTCACTGCCACCTCTATCTCATCCATCTCTCTTTACCTTTGATATGTGGACAGTTTCAGACTGAGAGCACAGCATTTGTATAAAGTCATCTCATGTTTTTTAAAAAGCCATACCTCTACTTTTTCATTTTGCTATTGTATCTTATAGCATTAACTTAGAATGACCATGCTCGGTTCATCTTGTAAGCTAATGTTCATAAAAGAGCAGGTGGAGGACAGCGTGGGAGGCTGGAGTTTGGCTCATATTTATGTAGCAGTTAATTAGTTCTACATCAAAAGTGCTTCTACTGAATTACGCATCTGTTCTCTTATGATCTTTGCTCGCACAAGCAGCTCCACATTCAACTCTAAACTTGTGTAAAACAGTTCATTTCAACCCATCATCATTAAAAAGTTCAAAGTAGAACATTGTTATTTAGGAATACGTCTCAGACAAGATCGTCTCAGCCAGCTGAACAGCAATTGTTTGAGGCAGATCTTACTAATAATGTTATCTGTGTGTATAGACCCTATAAATGGGGCCGTGTCACTGACAGCCAGGCAGGGAAATGCGCTGTTACCTCGGTTGAATGTGCAATGGGTTTACTATGGAGTCGCATACGTTCAGAAGAAGAAAGCATGTAGGTATGTGCGTACTCTTATATTGATGACAGCATGGTTGTTGTTGTTTTTGTTTTTTTTTTATGAAGGAAAACTCACTCGCATGTGTTCGTTGATGCAGATGTTTAAGGCTTGTTTGTTGTTTAGTGTCTTTTTGTTGTGAGTTTTTGCTGTGTAGTCCATCTTCTTTTATTTTGAGTAAACGTTTCTGAAGCGTAAAGTTTCCTGCCATACGCTGAAGATGAAACTGGGGAGAAGAAGGGAATAGATCCAATTCTGTATTCATTTCAGTGCTGAGGCTCAGCAGTTAGGAACTCAAAATACGCCACAGGCATGTTCTTTCTGTCTTTTTGTAGTTTGTTTTTGCAGACTCGTTGACTACTGCCATTTTTTCTCCCTTTAACCTCTTTTCTATTTTCTGTGCACAAAGGGATGTTGTCAGACTGTAATAGTTTTATATGGTCTGTCATGTTACTGCTTGCATTTTCTGTTTGCCTAATAAATATTAGCTATTTTCCTACACTGTTAAAAAATCCTAGTTGCCCTAAATTTTTAAGCTGAATCAAATTAACATTGAACTTATGTTATGTTAAACTGACTTAAAACTTAAACTTATAAAATTAAGTTTGAACATGATTAACTTAGTTTAATAAGTTAAAATGACCAAAAAACATGCGTTGTCAGGACTAATTGATCATATCATTTTTTACAGTTATATAACACTGGTCATAACCTGAATTAATAAGCCATTATATAATATGTTGTGTTTGTGTATATATATATATATATATATATATATATATATATATATATATATATATATATATATATATATATATATATATATATATATATATATATATATATATTTAATTATTATTACTAATTTTTTTTTTTTTTTTTGAATGTCTATTGAAGTATAGATGCGTTAATGGATTATTCATGAATCCAACTGATCTCTCTGTGCTTTTGTAAATAAACGGAGTCATAGTTAAGCTGACAGTGTCCGCTGCTGGCGGCTGCGCAAACTGCAGTGGCTGCTTCACAGACAATGATGCAGCCAGTTTACGCTCTCCTTATTTTAGCTGTCTGCTGTTTCTGTGCTCATATGATTTGTGCAGATGTGCTGAAATATAGATATGCCATTTTCCCCCCTTTATCACAATATGACTTATATGTGTATGTGTAGTCTGTGTATGTAATTTGCAATTTATTCGATGTAATTGCATGTTCAGTGTATTGGATTTTCTCTATAATCTGCTCCAGCAGTGACCCGTCTGGAAATGCCATCCCAGAGTTATATTGCCAGTCTATTTGGGTGGAGGGGGTTGAAAAACAACAGGGGGATGAAAGACTGAATATTTCATTGCAGCGACAAACAGCAGATGGCCCTCTTGAGTTTTTCTTTTTTCTTTTTTTTCAAATTCCTCCTCTGTGATTGTGTTTCTCTGGCGATATTAATCTAAATGAGAAAATACTCTGTGTTATTGGGGCATGATATTAAATTGGCACCCCAGCCCTTATCGCAACACTCATTACCATATGATTAAAGAAACAGGCGACAGATAAATGTGGACCTAAAGCAAAAAGACACATCTGTGCGTTACATAGGTGTATTTTTCTGTGGCACGGGGATCTCAACAGCACCTCAGTAGTGGTGTGATGTAGTTCTGCTTCATTTTGCACTCGTGGGGCGTGTCTGTGGGGTTGTGTGAAATTAATTTCTCAGACATTCCGTTCTCAGGTAGCCTACTCTTAAACGTGACATAAAAGATTATAAATGAGGGAAGTCCCTAATACACAGACGTTATTTTCTAAATATGTACAATACATATTTTGGTTATAATGTGAATACTTTGAAATTAATGGTTTTGTCTGCTGCTAATAGCCTCTATGAACATTTTATTTTTCATTTAAACGTTATAATTGATGCATCTGAATATCCACTCGTGCACAAAGAGAACATTTTCGTGCAGATATACACGGACATTAAGTGGAGGGAGGTTTTTCGGCTGGAAACGATGGCAAAGGAGGAGTTTGTCGTTAAGACTTGTTGATGATCTGTGAGGCTGAGGCGGGAAGCGCGTGGTCGTTAAGACTTGTTGATGCCGTTGATCTATGAGGCTGAGGCGGGGAGCGCACGCGCTCCACTCGCTCCAAACGGTTGGAGACGCTAAATGAACACGAGCTAGAGGATGAAGAGCATTTCTTGAATACGTTTTCTTTCCTGGCTAACGATAGCACTTATGCTGCACGTTTGTTTACTCCCGCTTCGGGGAAAGACTTTTTTATTTGAGTTTATTTATTTGTTCGCTCCTGTCACACCAGGTAGACGTCATCCTCAGCGGAGCCGCTCAGTGTTACTTACATTTTCCCTCAGAAGACATGCTGCTTTAGAAAAGGAAAAAACGTGCCTCGTTACCGAATAACAACGCGACCTAGAACATGAGACTGAATGGGGAGTGATCGTCTGAGAAGATCCCTTATCAACAATAAACACCTTCGCGTAAACTTACCTCAAGTCGCCGTCTTTACGCCGTCGGTTATTCTCAAGATGAGTGAACGTTTGCACAGAACCGGCGTGGATATCTGCTAAACTTGGTGAATATGTGAGACATATGAGTATGTGTAGTCGCAGGGCTCCACCTGGGAGACGAAGGTGGTCGCGTTTCTTCGCTTGACAGCTCAGAACGAAAAACGCTTTGTTTGTTCAGACTCCGCGAGTGGACGTCGCTGCCCAGGGTGCTGAATTTCATCAGGACCGGGTCAGAAATAAAGGAGGGAAAGTGACGGATCTGAGAGCCTCTCAAGCGTGCCGTGAATACATTTTGGCATTTTGGAGGAGACAGGCAACTCATGTGATATTTTTTCTTCTTTTTTTCTTCTGAAAACCATTGTGAAATCGGCAATGAAAAGTAACCCGCGAGCCGCGACATGAAAATTGGAGAACATGTGAAATACGGACAGTTGAGTAACACTTCACCTTTGTATTCATTATGCTAATTCAGTGTCTTATTTCGCCTGTCGTGATGTGTGGATATCTTTGATCATCATCCGTGCATTTCAGAGGGCAGAGCGCACAAACAGTCGCAAAAATGGGACAATAATTGAGACAGATCGGGCGGTTTGTTGTTGTCTGTGCTTTGTGTGTAAGGAGTTCAACAGCCCTGTTTTTGAGACATGGCAGCGGCGATTGCCAGCGGTTTGATCCGCCAGAAGAGACAGGCACGGGAGCAGCATATAGACCGACCATCCACCAATAGAAGGAGAAAAAGCCCTAATAAGAATAAAGGGCTTTGCAATGGAAACCTGGTCGACATCTTCTCCAAAGTGCGAATCTTCGGCCTCAGGAAACGCAGACTACGACGACAAGGTGTGGGAAGTTCTGTACACGAACCATATTTGTGCATATAAGAAAGTCCATATGATTAATATATTGATATAATCCACCCACATTTCATTTCCACATTCAGCTTTGACAAGGGACTTGTGGCGTTGGGCTGATGTTTACCTTGACGAGAATAGCTTGGTTTGTGTAGACGTGTGTTGTGTAATTTCTTTGACAGTTTTATTTACATCAGTTTGATAATGTGTGATTCTTGTTTTTTTTTTTTCTAACACATGTTTTTAGTCCTTAAATTTACAGTCAATAATAACAACACGTATTCAACGTAAATCTACGTACGTCATACTTTACAAAGCTTATTCTCTTCCGTTTTTAAAGGCCACATATATCAAAACTAGATATGATTTTGATACAAGCTAGCTGTTTATCAATTGTTTAAAATGTTCTGAGATTTGGCAAGTTCTCTCTCAGTCTTTGCTATACACTTGGGAGGTGTTGATGTTGAATTACTGGCACGTTTCATGAATGCAAGTAAAGCAGCAGGTGCCCAACGTGTTGCAGGAAAAAAAAAACTGCTATCACACCATCAGTAAACAACATCAAGTGAAAGCTTATCTTAATAGAAATGCCACCGACTCTACGTTCAGTTTAGGCCAGATTTAAATAAAACACAGGCTTGCTGTTACCTAAACCGCAATAGAAATCAAAAGGGAAACGGATAAGACTTACAGAATTATTCAAATCAATTTAAGTGTATTGTTTATAACAATTGTAATCATATAACACCTTTATATAAGTTTTAAATAAAAGGTGCTCAAGGACACCACAGAAAATCAGAAGCAATTTTTCAGCAGACAAAATTAATTACATAAATTGACAGTCTCCAAAGGACAAACATATATCAAGTTATTATGGAATCATGAGTGTTACCTATCCATTTTTACGGCCAGAAAATATTGTTTGCGGACATTTATTTAAAGTAAAAACAAGCAAAGATTGTTGACCAATAGATGAGCTACAGTCTTATAAAACTACAACAGAGATGGCGATTTGGCATACTGTACATCTTTGTACCTGTCAGAGATGTCCGAAGGGGAATCTTGCACAAATAAGCAATGAGTAAAAGATGTAGCTGTTGCCAGGAGAAAGGGAGAGTGATGAATTAGCCCTGCAACGTCTCGACTAACGTGCACCTGTGACGGCCATCTTATTACAGATGGCGAAGAGCTCATGGCCTCCCCTTACACTCCAACTTTTTTGAAACCGCTTCTTGCAAGTCAAGCGTGGCCGCTTTGTCACTATTCACAATTACACACAGAGAGTCGTTACAAAAAAGGGTGTCTTTAAGCATTTGCTGTTTAATATGACTACCGGTGCTCACCGCTGGTTAGGCAGCCTCTTTTGAGTCCTGTTGCCTGTTGTGTTGTTGCCTGAGTTACTTTTGATGGAGCACCCCCTGGGATTTACCTCATTAATTTCCCATTGCAGCTAGATTTACAAAATCTTCAGTGAGCATTTTCACAGCCTTGAGGGCTCACCAGGGGCTCTGTGGAGCTGAGCGTTAGCCTGCCCACCCTCCTAGGCTCTCTCACATGTAGACCGTGTGCTCAGGAGGAATAATGGGTAGTTTGGTGGTGATTATTTAGTAGTGGTCACAGGAAGGACATGTTCAGCATGGCATTTGAGCTATTATGTGAGGCAGTGAGATGCTACGTTCGTCTCTGGTTTAACTCTTGAGTTTTGAAGTAAGCCTTGACCATTGTAAATTCAGTATAGAAAAGCTTTTTGTGGCAGTTAGGGCTGTGCGATTTAGAGAGATTTTTACATTTTAATTGAGATTTTTATTTTTTGAAAGATTGCAAATTCGATTTGATTTGCGATTTAATTTTGTAGTTAAGCTTCAGCTCAGTAATCTGTATCGTAGCTTCTTACTGATAAAATGCAGTGAGTGTTAGTTAAAAAGGGAAGTGAAAATATATTAACTTAAGTTAAAGATTTATAAATAAATAGAAATTAAACACTCATTAGTCTCTAGAGCAAACATTAAGCACAAATAAATTACCTTACCTTTCTGTAAACATGTTGAACTCAAATTAGGGAAATGGTGTAGCTTATTATAATACAGAACACTCAGCTAACTACAGTAACAAACAGCTGAAACAATCCTGAAATTGTACTTTGCTGTTGCTTGCTTCTAGATTGAGTGTCAAATACTTTCAATTCAACACTTTTTAGCAAGACTCTCCTCATATAGCTTCCTGTGGTGCTTTTTTAGTTGCTGGTTGTTGTATTTCCTCATGCTGTGGCAACAATTATTACAAATTTCCTGTTTTTGCTCGGTGTCTGTGACTTTGAAACCAAAAATATTTCCATATTACCGTCTAATATTCCCATATTAATTCGTCTATTAATGCTTCGGAAGCAGCAAATGCCATCATCCCACTCGTAAGCGCTTTCCTGTTTGTTTGTTTTTATTGTGGGTGTTTAGCATAGTTCGGTTGCACAATTCTGATTGGGCAGAACGAAAGTGTGCTCACTCAATTGTCTGAAGTCTGTCACACACAGACAGCAGTCACACATTTGCTCTGGGTGGGGGAAATACATATATATTTTATATCGCAACATTTCAAATCGCGATTCAATTTCGATTTATCACACAGCTCTAGTTGCAGTATAGGATCCAAAATCAGAAAAGACATGCATTTTTAGTGTCTTTTAGTTCTGTCAGATGTTTGATATTTTTTTCCTCCTTCATTTGGAGTGTATACGTAAAGCATGTGGTTATAGATTTGGCCAACACAGCAGTCGAAAACTTTAAACAAGGGAACAGTATTTATACTGTTTCATATTGACTTATTTGACTTTCTCGACTCCCGGGCAGAATTGTGTTATTGACAGGGTATTGGGTTTTCCAGATCATTACAGAGCTATAAATGTCATGTAGCACTGATTCAGTGATGCCATGCTGATATTAGACAGTTTTATAGATGTGTAAACAACAGTACTAGTAATGGTATACTAGAAGAAAACATTTATGTATGTAATCTAGTTTGCATTATCACATTTTAGTATTTGTAATTATTATATTTTATTCCATTTTAAAACACTCATAGTCAGAATTAGCGTTTTGTTTAGATTAGAAGATTGCATATTATTCATTCAATGGCAGTTGATTTTTCAGTTTATTGATTCTCCCCGTAACTCTTTAGTTTAAGTAACTATTTACAGTACACCATTTAATACTGGAATATCATCTGTTATTAAGATATTAACAGTTTATTAACAAATATAAAGTACAATCTTATTTTACATCCCTTGATTGACAGACTATTGGGTTTTCAAGATCATCACAGAGCTATATATGTCATGTAGCACTGATTCAGTGATGTCATGCTGATATTAGACAGTTTTATAGATGTGTAAACAACAATACTAGGAATTGTAGATTACTAGAAGAGACCATTTATTTTAGTAGGTAATCTGGATTGCATTATCACTTTTTAGTATTTGTTGTTATTATATTTTATTCCATTTTAAAACACTCATAGTCAGATTTTGTGTTTTGTTTGGATTAGAAGATTGCATGTTATTCATTCGATGATAGCTGATTAGCCACAATTTATTGATTTTCTCTGTAACACGTTCGTTTAAGTAACTATTCACACCATTCAATACTGGATACCTGTCTGTTATTAAGATATTAACAGTTTATTAACACAGAGTATGATCATATTCTACTTCCATAATCTTACCCAATGCATAAACCTAAATACTACCTTGCTAACTAATAATAAGCAGCTAATTAATATTTTATTGAGCTAAAATTCTTAGTTAAGGCTTTGTTTATGGTTTGTTAATAGCATGGATTGTACATTAAAATAATGTGTGACCAAACTCACTAATGAACATTTAAAAAATATTATGTAGAAAGAAAACAAACTACTCTACAATGATAAAAAAATAAATTAATAAATGAAATATCCATAATGTAATTTCTAATCTATATATTTGTATGAATATATAAAATGTTTCTTTACTCATTAATAGGCCAAAATTTAATGGAGAATCAGTATACAGAAGCTGAAAATGTGTTTGTGTGTAAGAGACCTTAAAGAGAGAGCTCACCCAAAAGTAAAAATTTACTCACTATTTACTCTCCTTCAAGTGGTTCCAAACCTTTATGTGCTTCTCTTTTCAGTTAAAAACAAAAGTAGATATTTTGAAAAATGTTTGAAACTTGTAAGATTTACTTCAATTGTAGGGAAAACAAATACTATGGAAGTCAGTGCTTACAGGTTTCCAAGATGTTTCAAAATATCTTCTTTTGTAAAGAAAATGGAAAATCGAACAATATTGTAAAAAGTTAATAATGTGTAAATGATGACAGATTATTCAGTTTTGGGTGAACTGTCCCTTTAATATCTTAATATTTTCATAAAAAGCTTTTACAGTATTAGCACAAAGTCTTGCTTTGGTTTATACGGTGTAATTTAAATTTAAGTTGTCAGAATGGACACAGACTGTTGACTTCAAATGCCCAGTCAAAGCTGTCAGTTGTGAACAAAGTCGTGGCTAAAATGTGGATCATACAGTGTGACAGTTGATGTTGTGCAGTATGTTTCAGCTTTTGCCTACAATCACATTGAGGTCATAGTGTACTGTCAGGAATGACTTTAGGCAAGCATCCAGTAGGTTTCTTAGAATGAAAGCTGATTGAGGCTCACAATAGATGAGTTATTGAAATCGATCAACTGTTGGTAGTTACTACAGTTCATTTGGTTGTTGCATCCATAAGCCCATTCAGGCTATCCATGTCTGATGTATACAGCAATTGGCACAATTCTAATAAAATGAACAGTTTGTTAATGACCTCAGAATATATGGGAGAAACAGCTCCAGACAGAAAGCCAGTCTCCTTCAAGCCAGTAAAAAGAAGCGCTTTCATTTTTCTAAAATCAGTTTGTGCAAAACAGAAATGTTTCCGCTTTGATTGCATCTCAAAGTGCTGCCATGTAAAACTTTTTACTCCAAAGGGCATTTTATGTCGTATGGCCCTGAAAAAATAAACATTGTTGTGAAGCGTTTGCGTACTAAAACACCCTGTGGCAAATTCAATTGATAAAATAAGTAGGTGGAAGGTTGTGCATGTTTTTGTAAATCAAAATGTACAAGTAACCTTGTGTTCAAGATTTGCTAAAAGCATGTGGTGAACATTCCTGTGCAGAAGTCATTTAGAAGTCTTTAGGAATTAAGTGACCAGAAATGACAACATTTTATTTTTGTTCTACTGCATTTATCCACTGTGAAGGTCTGATGCTTATTATACTGATAAGTGATAAATTTGACAGAGATTCTTCACGGCAAGACATAGTTCAACACGCTGTTTGCAGGTTAGGTGTTGAGTCCAATTACAATGTTCAGTGGAATGGAAGACCACCAGTGGAGACTAACTTTTAATCTCTTTCTAAGTCTTGTTAAAAACCTTGCATGAACTAAATTAGTCCTGACTGAAAGTGCACAGCACCTGCTTTAGTCTTGAGTGTAAGGTGATGCTTGTTCTCGACTGCGTAAATTACTGAGTTTGAAGTCAGTTCGCCTGTAATGAGAACATTTCAGTGATTTTGCCCATTTTATTTCCACCATGTTTCATGAAGTGAGTATAGATGTGTAAATATATAGGTATAGATTACAGCTGCACAATATATCATTTCAGCACTGATATTGCAATGTACACAACTGGAATAGTTACATCGCATAGATATGAAATATACATGTAATTTTTATATTTACATACAAAACCATAAAGCATGCTTGGTTTCACTTTTATCTTTGCTTAATTGCATTAATCTATGCTTGTAGTTTGTTTATTATGTTTTATGCATGATTCACTGCCCTACAGAAGCAAAAGTAACACATTTGATAACACTTTAGGGACCAATTCTCATTATTGCTTATAAGCATGCATGTTATTGAGATATTGGCTGCTTATTAGTACTTATAAACTACATAATCAGCATGATCTTATTCTACATCCCTAACCCAATTCCTAAACTACCCTAATATCTTTATAAGGAGCAAATTAGGAGTTTATTGAAGCAAAAGTCATAGGTAATGGTTTGCTAATTGTGAGAATTGAATCTTAAAATAAAATGTGGCTATAAATCCTTTACAAAATAGTGCTTTTCAACCATTTGGCGAAATTGTTTAGATACAGTATATCACAGAAAAATAAAATATCGCAATGTCCAAATTTTTCAATATTGTGCAGCCCAAGTATATATGTATAAATATATATATTTTCGTGAAATAGTGTATGGATCAAAGACAAAAATTCCATGTTGGTGTCTTCAACAAATAAATTTACAAAGGTGATTTTATATACAATAAAGCATATGAAAATTGAGTGGCCTACTTAAATTGTTTATACATATTTCATAAAATAAATGGTTAAAATATTTAAAGTAATTTTGTGATGGTGAGTTCCCAATTCCTAAAATTGCTTAATATCTATTAAAGAGCGAATTAAGAGTTTTATTGAAGCAAAAGTCATAAATAATAGTTTGATAATTGCGAGAATTGAATCTTAAAATAAAGTGGGACAATAAATCTTTTCCAAAATAGTGCTATTTAACCATTTGGTGAAATTGTTTAGATACAGTATATCGCTATATATATTGCAGAAAAATAAAATATCGCAATGTCCAGATTTTTAAATATTGTGCAGCCCTAGTATAGATGTATAAATATATGTATTTATGTCAAATAGTGTATGGATCAAAGACAAAAATTCCATGTTGGTGTCCTTATCAAATAAATTTACAATGGTGATTTTATATACAAAAAAGCATATGAAAATGTAGTAGTGGCCTACTTAAATTGTTCATACAATTTTCATAAAATAAATGGTTAAAATATGACTGAAGTAATGGTCCATAATAATGCAGTGAACACATATATTTATGCAAAAACTAAACACATTACTTATTTTGCCATGTACTTAATAAAATATACAAAACAATAAGAATAAGTGATCATACAAAATTGGTTTATATTTTAAATAGTTAAAAATTGCCTCCTGAAAAATGGCTAAAGGATATTAGCAAAGGCCATGTATAAAGGTTTTAATTGACTTAGTTGAATGAATTAGTTTTTGGTGAGTAAACAGTGATCCTTCAATAGATTCTTTTAAAATGTTATCAATTGTTCTTTGTTCTAAATATACCTGAGGTATTATGTAATTAAAACTACTGTATTGTTACACTGAATGATACTTTATTTGAAGTCTTAAATACAGTAAACCATGGCAAAAAAGCAGTCTATTTTACTCATAAAAAAATAAACTGGACACATTCTAATAAATGAAAAACAATTAAAGCTACAGTATATTACGCTATTATTGTTTTTGTGCTTGAAAACCTTGTCTTTGACCCATATACTGTATACATAGTAAATATTACAGTACATACATTTCTCATTAAATCTGATAAGCAACAGCAATATGTGTGAACGAGAGTGTGAATTTTATAAAACCATTTATTCCAAGATGTACAGTATTAAAGCTGCCGTGCTTTCCCAGTCTTCCCTCTGTGCTTGAACAGTGCGGGCGTGCTCATAAAAACTGGAAAAGCCCTTCTCCTGTTCCGGAAAATCTATAGTGGGTCAGTCACATGTGGTTAAGTCTGCAGCTGGTGCTGTGTGCAGTGAGACATGCCCTCCATCCCAGTCTGTCTGATGATAGCTACCTCCACCTGTCTCTCCCTCTCAACCACACACACAACCAGGCACCTGCTGCTAACCTTTTTTCAGCGTCAATGTTTTGAACATCAATCATCTTTAAAAAATAGGCAGATTTACACAACTTTAAGACATCACAATGATTGATACATCCAGTGTCTCAGTAGCTACGTTTACATCCGCCTATTTTTATGCACATTTTGGAATCACCAAGATGTGCATCCATTTTGAAAATGACGTTTTATTCGATGAGAAAAGATGCTCATAAACTACGATGGAAACACTTTTACTGAACATTCATGTGATTTTGTTATAAGAGATCATTTGATGATAAAAACGTGTGTGAAAGGACAAACCAGCAGGCTGAGCTCATTGTAAAACATCTGAAATATTGTTTTGGTCATTATAAAACACCTTAACAATTTGAGTATTACCATTATTATATTATTAATGACCTCCAGAATTGTCAAAAGTGTCTGTGCTCCACATCTCACGTCTTCAAACGCCACCACGTGTTCATTACGTGTCGGCATCTTCTTCTGAGGTGCAAGTCCTTTATTAAATAAGGAAAAGATTCATGCAGCTTCTCCTACCACAGCAAATTCCGTCTTTACTGTTGATATTTGGCGGCAGTTAATCAGGAAGTGACGATTTTGTTCTCTTTGACTCGTTGGATGAAACGCTGCTTTATTCGCGTGTCTTTTATGCAATATTCCAGTTTTGCGCATAAAGTTCATTCACAATTTTGGATGGAAACACAGCTATTAAAGCTTTTAGTAAAGTTAATTGTGAGCTATAAGATTAAAGAGATAGTTAGATTTTATTTTTGTGACTCTCCACACCTGTGTATATATACAGTTGAAGTCAGAATTATTAGCCCCCCTGAATTATTAGCCCTCCTGACACTTCTATACAGCTTAAAGTGACATTTAAAGGCTTAACTAGGTTAATTAGGTTAACTAGGCAGGTTAGGGTAATTAGGCAAGTTATTGTTTAACGATGGTTTGTTCTGTAGACAGTCGAAAAAATATAGCTTAAAGGCACCAATAATTTTGACCTTAAAAAAGTTTTTTTTTTTTTATTAAAAACTGCTTTTATTTTAGCCGAAATAAAACAAATAAGACTTTCTTCAGAAGAAAAAATATTATCAGACATAATGTGAAAATTTCCTTCCTTTGTTAAACATAATTTGGGAAATGTTTAAAAAAGATAAGAAATCAAATGGGGACTAATAATTCTGACTTCAAATGTATATTATTTTCTGTGGAACTATATTTTATATTGGAACTATGACTAATATTTTGAAAATCAACAACATAGAAGCCCATTGAATTATTAGCCCCCTGTATATTTTCCCCCAATTTCAGTTTATTCATTCATTCATTTTCTTGTCATCTTAGTCCCTTTATTACTCCGGGGTCGCCACAGTGGAATGAACCACCAACTTATCCAGCACGTTTTTACGCAGCAGGTGCATTTGCAACCGCAACCGTTCTCTGGAAAACATCCACACACACTCATTCACTATGGACAATTTAGCCTACCCAATTCACCTGTACCGCATGTCTTTAGACTGCGAGGGAAACCGGAGCACCCACACGAACGCAGGGAGAACATGCAAACTCCACACAGAAACACCAACTGACCCCAGCCGAGGCTTGAACCAGCAACCTTCTTGCTGTGAGGCGACCGCACTACCTACTGCGCCACTGCATCGCCCCAATTTCAGTTTATCAGAAAATATTTTTTTCAACACATTTCTAAACAAAACATTTTACTCGATATTTTTCAAGATATTATTATTTAGCTTAAAGTGCAATTTAAATGGTTAACACGGTTAATTAGGCCAGTTAGAGTATTAGTCAAGTCATTGTATAATGATGGTTTATTTTGTAGACAATCGGAAAAAATATTGCTTAAGGTGGCCAATAATATTGACCTTAAAAAGGTTTTAAAAAATTAAAAACTGCTTTTATTCTAGCCGGAATAAAACAAAAAAGACTTTCTTCAGAAGAAAAAATATTACAGGTAATACTGTAAAAAAATCCTTGCTCTGTTAAACAACATTAGGGAAATAATTTGAAAAACTGATGCCATGCAGTTTTGGAATAACATGAAGTAATTTTGGGATTAGTGAGTTGTTAAATTTGTGCACTTAATCGATTTACCTCCATGCCATTTATTTCGATTGAGTTTGCTAAAGTAGGCTTCACTATTACTTTTTCTAATTTGTAGAGATGGCATTTCATCTCACACCATTTGTGCTGCAGACTTACATAGAGTTATACATCACGTCGGATAGCTTTTTGAAGAGAGTTGTGCTATTACTTTTCTCAGATTTTTCCCTGGTGGATGATAAAACAGCCCACTCCCCTGCCCCAACAGATTTGCATTAAAGGAGGGAGATGAGCCATATCTAGAGACCACAATATCAGCTCTTTTTACTTAGGCCTGTAAGACATCACCTAGCAACCACTCAGAACAGCCTATCAGCATCGTATTTCCAAACAAAACACCTATATTGCTTACTCGATCTACTACGTCTGGCGATTTTCATTCAAACTCTTTAATATCCTGTGAGGCTGTGGGAGAGAATTTATGAATGGATGTGAAACAATGCTACCGATGCCAGTAGGTCACATGATGGTGATGTCTAGTGACATGTCAAAATTACATTATCACTACATATTCGTCCTTTATAAAACATGCAGTCTTTACTGATTGTGAATTTCAAGTTCAAATCTAGTACTTACTGTAGTCAAACAGTGTTGAATTTCAAATGCACTGCCAGTCTACTACTGTAGATATCACGGTTGTAGTTTAACTCATCGTTTATTCATCCTGAAGTGGTTTAAAACCTTTGAGTTTCGTTCTTCTGTTAAACACGAAAGAAACTATTGAGAAGAATGTTGGTCAATGATAGCCATTGACATCCACAAAACAAACAAAAAAAACAACATACTGTTGAAATCAGCAGCTACCAGTTATCATCATTCCTCCAAATATCATCTGTTGTGGTCTAAACCGAAAGATCTCTGACTCTCTATTTGGATTGAGTTATTGCTTTAAAGTCCTTGTGAATCAGACAGATAGTCATTTCTATCGACTTTACTGCAGTGTTGTAATGCATTTTTATGAATAGAGGGAGTAGTTTAGCGTTTCTCCTCGTCATCACACTTGTTAATGTAAGTTAATGGTTGGAGAGGAATGGTCAAATATATTTTGTTCATAGGGTTATGATTCGCACTAATTAAATAATTGCTTCGCTTTATTTGACATTCTTTGGGTGGTACTAAACACAAACGTTTTGGCACAATGCCTTCCTCAGTGTGTGACACAATCCTCTCACTCCACCCTTTTGTCCCACAATCAATCAAATTGCGTCATTAGTTAGACGGCCACTCGATGATTAAAAAACAATCTCGCCGCATGTCAGAATGTGATAAAATGTAAAGAATTTTTGAATCCAGCATCAGGTAAAAATATAAGAATAAAAACATGTATTACCTGCTCTACTCGTAATATGGTCTACATGTTAAAATGCCCATGCCAAGATATATATATATAGGGAAGTGATCACGTCAGTTGAAGCTGCGAATTAATGAACATAAATCAAGTAAATGACGACAAGATATAACTTCGGCAGATTTTGGACATGACGTTAAACAACTAGAATGCATAAGAATCGAAGAAATGTTTGAGTCACATAGAGGAGGTAATCTGAATAAAAGATTATTACAAAGAGAAGCGTTCTAGATTCATAATTTAAAATCACTTACACCAAGAGGAAAGAATGAGGAACTGAAACTTACTGCATTTCTTTAACGGTTTGTTGTTTAGCTATAATATTGTGAATTCTGGATTTTTAAGATGTAATAATAAAAATAATGAGATAATTTTTTTTTTTTTTTTATGTTTTGGACTGTCTGAATTTCATTGTAGTGATGTAGACGTGAATAAGTAAATGATAATAATTGATATGCTATTTTCCTGTGAAATAATGTTTTTGAAGGTGAAGGTAAATATTTCTTGTGTGGTTAATTATGGTATATTGAAATGAAAATGAGATTGGTTTTTAATCATCGAGTGGCCATCTAACTAATTATGCAATGTGATTGATTGTGGGACAAAAGCGTGAAGTGAGAGGATTGTGTCACACACTGAGGAAGGCATTGTGTCGAAACATTGTTTAGTATCACCTGAAGAATGTAAAGTAAAAACTGTATTAAGCAATTATTTAATGAGTGTGAATCATGATCTTTTAAACAATATTATTGACAAGATTAACGCACCAAAAAAAACAAAAAAAGGAGTGTGCGCAGGGCAAACTTCTATTTGTATTGGAAAAGCGAACTTGTGCGAACTCTAGAAAAGGCGCGACATGCGATCAACCCCTAAAAGGCTGCCTTCATTTGCGATCTCTAGCAGTTGATCTTCTTGCAGAGACATGCTGGATTCACCTGATTTGTTGACGAATGGGTTGCGGATCCATTCCTTGGCAGTTTGTGGGTCCTTCTCTGGGCCTTTTCCCCCTAGCAAAGAAACTTTCCAAAGACGTCTCTGTTTCTTACTCATTTTGCTGCTTGTGGGTTAAATTCGGGCACTCAAGTGACTGAGAGATTACGGTCATTTTTCAAAATAAAAGATTTTTTAAAATAAAAGATGGTTCAAACTCAGATAATAAATAAAACGTAAATAATTAATGATTTCTTGTGCGGCCAGGTACCAATTGATCCACGGTACCGGTCAGTTCACAGCCCAGTGGTTGAGGACCACTGATGTAGCACATACCTCTCAACCCTCCCATTTTTGCCTGGATTCTCCTGTATTTTGCCATTCTATCCCTCTATCATTCAATTGAACTATTTTCCCGTATTTCAGTAAAAGTAGCTTGAGAGCTTATCTTAAATGTGATATAATTGCAAGAGCTGTTCAAGACAATTAGGCTTTTTGGCTTGAAAGCATGTTGAAATTAAAATAAGAAAATCTATTAAATTAAACATTTTAAATCAATTATAGCTATGCATCAATCGCCACCCTCCCTATGCAACCTCTAAATCAGTCAATTCATGTAATGGTTAGTGATGGGTCATTCTTGAACGATTCATTCATTTGTTAATTTTTCTTGAGTCCTCAGTTTGAATCGTTTGTTCATCACATGAAAGACAAAAACCAATCATATACATTTAGAGCTGGAAAAAGATTTGATCCGTTCATTTCTTGAGTCCTCGGTTTTGAGTCGTTCATTCATCATGTGAAAAACAGAAACCAGTTTTGAGTAATCTCTCTTTACATGCTTTCACGTGATGAACGAATGACTCAAAAATCCAAAGATAAGTTTAAGCTTATATGGGACTGTCAGTGTCAGGTGAACTTGACTTGTTTGGAGTGTGATCAACGTTTGGGCTAGTTGTAGAAGGGTTTGGAATCTCATAACATTTGAATGTTATTTTGGCAAACTGAACGAATTGAAGGAAATGACTCAAAAAAAGATTCGTTCATCTCGATGAACAAGACTCAAAGGTCCGAGTCAGTAAAATGATCCGAACTTCCCATCACTAGTAATAGTGCTGACTGACGGACATGCTTTGTACAAAGACAACGTTCCGAGAACAGCTTCTGTACATGCGATTTGAAGAGGATCGAAAGTGGATACTTTTGGATTTGGGTGTGTTTTAAAACAGACAGATATACTTTATAATATGTAAACATGTCTGTGACACTCCTGTTATCAAACAAAATCAAAATAAGAGATTCACTGTCCCGAATTTTTACATCTCAATGCTGACAGGTATGATGTAGCAACTCCTTTGCAATATGATTGGTGATGAGTTTTGCATTGTCAAGCAGCACTCAAACCTTCATCAGAAAATGGACATCTCGATATTGCATATGTAAATTTTGGATGGAACACACTGTAGCTGATGCCCATCTCTTTGATTATTCTAACATCTAAATAAATGCAGGGGAGCTCTTTGCTATCTTTAAGCGTTTCAAGATGCTGTCTCAGCAGTATCAAGTGTAGGTGGAGGCAGATATCATAAAGCACCACTGTGATTAGCATCCTTTGTATCTCTCCTTTCCTTTAAACTCATCCTCTCCGTCCTCCTTTTGTTCTCTTCTCTCGCCCTCTCTTTCTTGTTCTCTCTCCACCTTTGATGTGCCAGTTTCCTCAGCTCTGCCCTGGCCTAATGCAGGCAAATTCAGGGCAGCAGGCCAATGGTAAACAGCAGCACTGTACCTACATCAATATGACAAGGCAGTTATTTGTTTACCAGCCTGGAGTTAAGCACAGCAAGGCTGGTTAAGTGTATCGCAGGAGACCCTTATAGCCAAATGAGACTACGGCACTTTGTGCTGTAAGAAATCCTCAGTTTTTTCCCCTCTTGTCTCCTGAAATTGGTGTCACTCGCATCTATTTATGTGATTACCCCCGAGCAGTGTTTGCTAAAGCACAACGCAGACTCCCTAGAGTTAGATGAACAAAGGTAGATCATTTCTTCACACTTTTTTTCCACACTATAGATTTACAATATGCACACACTGCATGTACAACGTTAAAGGGAAAGTTCTCCTCAAAATGAAAATGAGCTAATTTACTCAGTCTCAAACTATCCAAGATGTAGACTTCTAAGTATTAAAGATCCTTTGTGATCAATAGAAGGCAGATCAAAAGCACTATTAGCACTTTCAGAGACATAAAAATGTAGTAATGACTTTGTATGTGGCTCTTGATGATACATTAAAGAACCCCTATTATACATGAAATATGGTCATATTTTGATTGTAAGGGTCTCCAACAACAGTCTAATATGCATGCAAGGTCAAAAAACACTTTCATGGTCTTATAATCTGCATTTATTTTTACCTAATTATCTCAGCGACTCCCATATGAATCGTTCAGCGATTAATTTGTTCCCAAACCCCTCCTCTGCGCGAAGCTAATCTACGCTGATTGGACCGATGACAGCCTGCTGCGATTGGTCGACACTGACAGGCTTCAGCGCAAAACCGAGTGAAATGCCCAGCAGCTAATCAACAATATAAAAGTAGTCACAGTGCATACACGCTTCATAGTGGATTTTGGCTGCCAGTGGGTGAATGTAAATACAGACGATGGACTAGACAATACCGACGACTAACGATTTTATTGAGCAAAAACTCCAAGAACTGGGGAGGAGACTCTACCTGCTCTTTTCACCCCCCCCCGCGACACCTCCCTCAGCACCCGCGTCCTCAGCAGTTATATCCGCGCCTCGGGCGGCAGAATAGAGAGGGCGGCGTCCGCGACACCTTCCTCAAAACCCGCGTCCTCAGCAGTTATATCCACGCCTAGGGCGGCAGAATAGAGAGGGCGGCTTCCGCGACACCTCCCTCACCACCCGCATCCTCAGTTATATCCGCGAATACCCCCCTCCCCCCCGGTCTTCAATTTCATCCGCGACAACAACCCCCCCCCACTCCCCGGGTCCTTACTTTACTAACGGGTCCCTTTCATTTTCACTATCGTGTTGAGGGCGGCGCGATCATCCTTTGCCTAGAGCGGCAGTTCAGCTTCCTCTGGCCCTGCACATACACATTACCCTCCTCATAAGA
The DNA here is from genome assembly GCF_903798145.1 of Danio aesculapii. Lineage (NCBI taxonomy): Eukaryota > Metazoa > Chordata > Actinopteri > Cypriniformes > Danionidae > Danio > Danio aesculapii. The sequence continues at coordinate 32,973,604 of NC_079443.1, read as the reverse complement.
CACAACACACACACACACACACACACACACATTACCCTCCTCCCCAGAGGACACAACACCCACGCCTAGAGCGCCAGTTCAGCTTGCTGGGTGCAATTTAGACAACTCACCACGAACCTGAGCTGAACTATTTTGAAACTTGACCGTTGCATGTGTGTAGGAACAGCTGACGATCCGTAAACAAAGCGGCACGTGTCGCGATTTCAACGTGGCTTTACACGCGATATGAGAATATAAAGTGTTAACCTGATACAGTACACACGGCTACAAGTAACAAAACATACCTTAATACATAATTTGCAAGCTAGAGTAAAGGAGGCAACAATTTCAATCGCACGTACTTACACTTGTGAAATAGAGGAAGAAACTGATCCATGATGCACTGATCCATATTCTGACAGTCTTTACTGATCCTTCCTTTAATATCCATCTGCACAGCCTGACTTCATTCGACCGGTGTCTGTGTGTGTGTGGGGGACTTTTTTTCTGTTATTGGGCGGGGCCGCAGGTTTCAAATCTCCTGGGTTTGCACGCGCAACTACGTGTGTTTCGTAGTAGCGTCATCATAAAACACCTAATGACTCGTTATCAAAACGACTCGTTTGAAGCACTATGAGTCGACTCTTTATAGACGAATCAATAGTTTTAAACACTACATTTACAGATTTAAGCCTTAGCTGGATATTTAACTTCACTTAGAGCTGTGTTACTACATGGAAGGGCATTTTCAAAAACCCATAATATGGGCTCTTTAAGGTTTAATCATTTAAAACAATCAATCTGTGCAAGAAATTAAACATTATTCATTAGAGTCTGGAGTGCAAGCTTCCTGTAGTTTAATGACGTCTGTCAGTGGTTGAGAATCTGTGAAAAGCCAGTCTTCCAGATTGAGATTGCTCACATGTGTAATCTTAACTTATTATGTAGGTTGCATCATCAAGGATAAGCAGAGTTAAATACCCTTTTGATTAACAATACAAGTATGTCCTTCTACTCGATTGTAACGATTGCCCACGTCATAGCGCAACAGGAAACTTGCCATACAGACTATCAAGAAGGAGGTCAGAACTGCTTGCTGAGACTGCAGATGTTAAATTGTTTTACAAACCAATATTTTGCTTCTTAAGACCTCCTGAGTATTATGTTTTTTTCCCACATACGTTTTTATCTACTGTATAAGTGCCAGCAGCTGTTTTACTTGCATTTTTTGAATAACCAAGTATCATTAGGGGTGTAACGGATCACGGTAGATCCTTTGATTTGTACAGATCACAACCTAAGGTTCGGAACACGTGTCCTACGGATTAATACATTTTTGACTGGTAGATTAATCCTAAATTTGTAAGGATCACAGAGAGATCACCTCTCACTTCATTCAAATTACATGTATGAAAGCAATTAGGCCTTCCTGTAAGATATAATGATAATAAAAGAAGTTAGGTTATTTGGGATGCGGTGGGTTTCATTAAAGGTGTTTTCTGTTGCCACTAGTTTATCCTGCATCAATTCATTGTGTAAGTTGCCCGATTAATCATTAAAAGTTTGGGATTTCAACAATCACACAACATAAATGATAAATGACGGTGATTTGCATGTTTATTAATCCTTCGAATCACTGCATTCAAATCTGAAAACGCAAAAATCTGTCTTTAGTCTTTTGAGATAGTTTAGAGACAGTCAAAGAACACAGAAGTACTGGGATAACAGTTTATTGTTTAGATAAAACCCCTGATGTTTATAGTAAAGATTTAAATCACCGTCACATGCGTTTAACAACGCTCAAAAGTGAAAGTTGTTAGCAGCAATTACATTATTCAGTCAATAGGTGGGGACAACCAGCCATCAAAAATATGCCACTGAATAATTCTTCAAAAATGATCCATTTAGCAATGAAACATAAAGTTTCATGAGTGAATAACTGAATAATTTTCTGGAAAATAAGACTAAAAATAAACATGGGTTGTACAAATTATAATGCTAGATTTATATATTTAGCGTTACCAGCAACAGTAGTAATAACAGTGAATTTTTCCCACTACTGAATATTTTACTATTTATTTTTATTCAGCTGATATTTCTTCATTTTATTTTTAATAAAATTACAGCTTCTAAGTTCTGTTTGTTAAAACCAAAAGTGTCTCGCAGTACTGTTTTTGTAATAAATGGAAAGCAAATTACATTTGTCTCCTCCCCTTTTTGGCTGATCTGAAAAATGGTCTGATCAGTGACTAAAAACCATTATGTGATCCCAACCGTGAGATTTGCGATTCGTTAGTATCATTGTTTCTACTAATTAGTTCTCCAAAGATTCCTTCATCATTTACAGTAATCTCTATTACGATGATGTCTACATATTTAAATCTGATACATTATTATTGATTTGAATGCACAGAATTATTGATGTTAAACCTGCTTTAGCGAGTTTCCCAGTGCAGTTCTTTAGAAGACTTTGATTGGCATAATTTAATGCGAATGCTTTGTGCAGCTTTTGAACGCTCCTCCACCACATGTCAACTGTATTTAGATGAGTTCCAACAGTGCAAACTGCTGTTCTGTGTCTTTTTGAATTAGCACCGTCTAGCATGCACACATTCAACATTCCCTAAGCGATACTTTTGAGAAGACACATCTTAGCGTAGCTGTAATGCGTGTATGTGCGTATTAACTCTGAAGCAAAGTCAAAAGTGTTTTGATTGAACCTTGATTCAGTTGTTAATTTCTTTAGATCATTATATAACAAAGCAAGTTCATCAGTCCTTTACACTCCCTTTTTGACTACCCTGTGATGTCCTAAAATCCATTCAAAAACAAATCTGTGGGAGTTTATGAATGGGAAATAAGAGGCATTTGTAATCATCGAACCAATTGCTTCTATTTAGCAATCAGATGACAGTGCTTCTCAAACTGATCATGTGAACAGCGAGATCACTTGCCTGATTACCCCGCTGATTTGTCTGATAAGCTGCCTGTTGATATCAAATTAAAAATATATTTAAATGTTCTACTCTTCTGGTTCACAGCTAATGTAACAATATGCTTTTATTAGTAGAAGTATTGAGAATGTGATTCTGTATTAGCACTAGGAGGTTAATGCAGTATAAATCTAAATCTAGCTAAAGAGGGCGCTACTGAGTCTACTTCTGCAGGTGTCAATAAATGCTCTGTAAAACCCAACAGTCAACTTCATCAAATGAAATGAGTGTAGTTAACTCAAAATTTACTTAAAGTTAATCCTACACATTGAAAAGAGTTTTGAACTCTGTGTTAATCGGTAGATTAAATACATTACTTCTAAATTCACCTGATATTATTGATTATTGACGTGTTTTCTGTCTTCCTCCACAGATCCCCAGCTCAAGGGTATAGTGACCAGGTTATATTGCAGGCAGGGATACTACTTGCAGATGAACCCAGATGGATCTCTTGACCGGGACCAGGATGACAGTAGTAATTCTTGTAAGTGCTCTCTAATGTCATCATATTGTAATTGCGCATAATACATAATCAAAACACGGATGCATTTGAAAATTAATGTTTTTTTTTTTACAATTCCCTTGGGGCAAAAATGATAGCCACAGTATAATGTAAAGTGTAAACAAATGCATATTGACCTTTACTGCACACACTTATAAAATCCATGTTACCGATTCATTTCCTGTAGTTATCACTGTTGCTGATAATGCATTTGGCTGGTGCTTAGGGAGAAGTGTGTGTGCATGTGAGGTGATAACTCAGGAGGCAGTGGTGTATTATTAGCCTCTACTGGGCCTGCTTTTCAAATGCTTCAGGCCAGCTGCTTAATTGATTTAATATGCAGCTGTACCAACAGAGTGACACACAGAGGGCTGTCTGTCAGTCACACACTCCAAGAGATGATCACATTTGACATTTGTGTGACACACAGACACACAAACTGTAGAGGTGGCTTAGAACTATATGAAACATATTGGTTGGTTATATTTTTAGATACATTAATTGTATTTTTGCTAAAGTAATCAAAAAACAGCAGGAGGTTGATTTTGCTCTCCTAAATTATATAGAAGTACCGGTTCTTCTATTTATTTTTATTTTAGATACAATTATCATAATTGTATTGGGTTTTAATAACATTTTTTAGTTGCTAACCAAAATACAGATAACAGAAAATGTACTGAGAAGAAATGGGATGATTTTTGGACATTTATGACACACTTCCAATACTGCATTTGATAAGATGTAAGCAACTGGTTTAAAAATTAAAGCCACCCAATATAATGCATCTTATTAAAAATAAGAAACCAGTACATGTTTTATTGGTACAGAATTGTCTTCAAACTTTCAAATAAAGATTTAAGCGTAACTTTTAAGAGAAAATTCTGACAGAAACAGAAAAAATACAGAAAAAAGTCAAAATAAAATATTCCATATTTTTTAGAACACAAATTAAAGGTGCTGTATTGAAGTTTTTGACTCTTCTAAGCATAAAAAATACCATAATATGTTGCATATATTTAAGAACATGCCAAATAAATGTTCTTGTTTATCTGAAAAACAATGCTAGTCAAGTCAGATATTCTTCTTTGAAAATATGCGTTATGTGCCAGAACGTCTGTTTTTGTTTTGGTCATTTAACCCACACAATGGCAGTTTAGCCAATTATATTTCAACACCCTGGGTTGCCTTGTTGGAAAAACAGCGTTTCATTCATTCAGTCAGAAAGGCTCTCAAAGTATGCAAAAAAGCAATCTCTGGTGGGTACTCCACAGCCCTGAAATGAGACGCAGATTCAGAGTTACACATTAGGGTATAATTAGCAAATAACATAAATATTACGAACATAAACATTAGGTGAGTAGGTTACATTGTAAACCCATGTCCTAACAACACACTACGTGACGATATTTTCAGTGATAAGCAATTTGCCTGTTTGCACCAGACCATTGTCAGTTTTCTGTAATAGAAGCTGTTTCTAAAATATAAATGTCAGGTGTTGGTTAGAACAAAACTCTTTAATATGGAAAATATTCCTTCTGTCCGTGTCTTTGCTTTTAGTTAGAACATACTTAAATTAGCCTTTAGACTCGACGGTCAGGCACATTGCTGTGTCAGTCAATCTGGCAACCTGTGCTTGCCTGGGTTTTGAACCTAGTGTGCAATACCTAGTTCAACCACCGTTACATACTGCACCTTTAACATATTTACTAAAAACATGTACCTATAATGAAACATAGAAGGAAACAATAATTACCAATAACTCTCTTACAATTTTTTTGTAAATTTTTTTGTTGAATATTGATGTAAATTGACTGATTGATTGAAAATTTTGGTGCTTTCTTAAAAATAATATTCAGTTTAAATAAAATACAATTATAGTTAGGCGATTTGCAGTGGTAGTGCTGTCGCCTCACAGCAAGAAGGTCGCTGGTCGAGCCTCGGCTGGTCAGTTGGTTGGGTCATCTGTGTGGAGTTTGCATGTTCTCCCTGCATTTTGTGTGGGTTCCTCCAGGTGCTCCGGTTTCCCCCCACAGTCCAAATACATGTGGTACAGGTGAATTGGGTAGGCTAAATTGTCCCTAGTGGAGGTGTGGTGAATGAGTGTGTATGGATGTTTCCCAGAGAGGGTTGCAGCTGGAAGGTCATTTGCTGTGTAAAAACATGGCATGGATAAGTTGGAGGATCATTCCGCTGTCGTGACCCCGGATTAATAAAGGGACTACTGTAAGCCCAAAAGAAAATGAATGAATGAACAATTCTAGTTATGAAATGCATTGTTTCTAGAAATCGCATAAGTTACAAACTAATACAGATTGAGAGATGTAGGAAACAAAGACAGAGTAGACGAAAAAGAATAAAATGTCATCAGGGACTCTAGTATCATTCATGCTTTGGAAGACAAAGATGTCCATTACTGTAGTTCCCTTGAAGAAACTGTTGCCGTGTGTCCACAGAGGACTTCTAGAAACTCACTTTGATATAACCATCCCACTCATATTTTTGCCACACTAGAATCTTCAAGACCAGAGCTTTTCTGAAATCATTTTCATTCAAGCACCCCGGGAGCCCTGCCAATTACCAGTGAGTTGAAGTGAGTTCATTACACCGTAGGTTTAAATCACCCCTTTGGATGCATTTAGTGTCACTCGCTAGGCTGTTGCTCCCCTCCAGTACAAACAATGGCCGCTACCTAACAAGACCGAAGAGCTGCTCCAACAACAAAAGATCCATTAAATCTGCCACGCACTGCTACTGTCTCCAATCGCTAGCCTCCTATGCTCCAGCTTGTAGCGCCAGGCTTCTGTTGCTGCCCACTGGGCATAAAAACAATTATTCTACATAATATGAGGCCCCCATTCAATTTCTGTGTATCAGTTTTTATGCACCACACTATGCTTGTTTATGCACACCGTGGAATGCGGCCCATGTTCAGTTTATTGATTGTGATTTGAAACCCAGTGTTTATCGTTCTAATTCCATTGTACTGATGTTTGCGTTTATTATTAGAATTAGAGGTTTGCTCTACATCCAGATTAAGCTCAAAATTGCATAGCGACATTCAAAAATAATTTTTGGATTTCATTTGTTTGCTGTAATTGCTTATTTTAGACACCTTTAACAGATTTCTCTTTTAAATTAATATTTTTACACAATGCCTGTAAATTATATAAATTAGATTAGTCAGTACCAAAACCAAACTAGAAGTAATCTAACAAAAAACTTAAGATCAGTTCAAACATACACCCAGATTAAAATGTTATTGGAAGGTTTTAAATACAATTTTAATAAACAGGAAAAATCAAGCAAAACATAACATATAGCAAATTTAGTTGAACTTGTAGTTTAGAGTTTTCTTCTTTTTTTTTGCAATAATGTGCATGAATTTAAATTGGGGCTGCACAATATATCAGGTGTGTTCGACTTCATCAGCGCTGCGCAGATTGATCAAAATCTTCAAAACTTGAAAACCAACATTAACTTTGTATGCCATCTCTTATACAGTATATATCATGCTTATTAAAATACTACAAATATTTTACTGTTGTATCAGTAATTTGTTTCTAAAGGCTAGATTGTTTGTTTGTTTTTATTTCAACCTTTTTTATACAGACTATTTACTGCATTCAGCTCCATGAACATTTTACATGATATATTTTAGTGAAGAACCTAAATATTAACTCAAATACAGTTGAAGTCATAATTATTAACCCCCCTTAATTATTATCCCCCCTGTTTATTTTTTCCCCAATTTTTGTTTACCAGAGAGAAGATTTTTTTTGAACACATTTCTAAACATAAGAGTTTTATTAACTCATTTCTAATAACTGATTTATTTTATTTTTGCCATGATGACAGTAAATAATATTTATCTAGATATTTTTTAAGACACTTCTATACAGCTTAAAGTGACATTTAAAGGCTTAACTAGGTTAATTGGGTTAACTAGGCAAGTTAGAGTCATTAGGCAAGATATTGTATAATGAGGGTTTGTTTTGTAGACTATCGAGAAAACAAATGATTTTGACCTTAAAATGTTTAAAAAAAAATGTAAAACTACTTTTATTGTAGCTAAAATAAAAATAATTAATAATCTCCAGAAGAAAAAATCAGACATACTGTGAAAATTTCCTTGCTAAGGGGGGCTAATAATTCTGACTTTAACTGTACGTCTTACAGACTTGTAATAAAATAATTGCCATCATTGATCTTGACACTCTAAAGGTTTCTTAACAAATTAAGTTAAAGTATTTAAACTATTTTATTAAATAATTATAAATTTATTTATATGATTATAAAATATTTTATTACCTGTCAAACCGTTTATGGACAAATTTTAAAAGTGATTTTGATGTACCTTGCTCTTTCTACTTAAAGAGTAGCTCACTTATTTTGGGAATGTCCTTTTGTTCAATCTTTTTTGAATTAAAGTGCTTTTTTTAAAATGCTTTTAATATCCACATTAATCTAAATCATTGTATTATTTAACACCTTGTTTGGGGTTTTACACTTATATATTGGAAAGTTTTATATCTATAAATGTAAATAAATGTAAACCCTTTTTAGCATATTTAAACAAGAAGTATTAGCCTAAAGAGGGATGTTTAAACTCCTAGAATTTGTGCTTATTGGTTTGTATTTAATAGGCCTATTCGTTTTTATGTTTATATTACCCTCTCATTTCCCCTTATTTCTCTCATGCGTTTGTTATATATTTAATTCATAATTCCCTTGTTGTCTGAAAATGAACCATAGTTTGCAGAGACTGTATTCTATTTTATTGTTATAAATGAAAAAATAAATGATGATGACGCCATGTGATCAGTCATCATGCTGCAACTTTGAGCCCCGAAGTGACCGGCTTGACGGCTTCGCTTTCAACTCCGCCCCCACCTGCGCGCGGCTAATCTCGTTGATCACCAGTGGTTCAAGTTGAACGCACCTATCGTTTCAGCATCCATATCGCAATGTGAGCATTTGCAATAGACACTTTACAGGATCTGCAATGTGGAGTCAGTATTATAATTGACTAGGAGCCACAGTTAAAAAACATGTGATTTAAAATTGCACTCCACAAATTTACCAAAAACTTATTTTTAAGTTATTTTTAAGGTCTGTGACAGTATAAGTATTCCAGGCCAGTTTTAAGCAAACAATAATTTATAATGTTTGTAGGTTAAAGAAAGGTTAATAAAGACCATACACTGCTATTTTACATTTGCTAACTTCTATTTATTTACCTAAATACTTTCAGACTCCCAGAAAACTATAAATCACAGTTCACTGTTTTTTTTTGTTTGTTTTTGTTTTATATTTACCAAATGCATATGATTTTATACAGATGTACTGGCCTACAAAATCATCCCATTCAGTCTAAAATTACAAATTCTTTAAAAAAAGAAGCATTCAAATCATCTGGTGAAATAATACTCAATATCGTAATATGTGTCGCAGGAAAATTAGATATCACAATAACATTTTTTTCCAATATCTTGCAGCCCTAATTAAACTGTATTACACTTTTTATTCCCAAACATGACCAAACTCATATTTTAATGGATATAACTTTAATAATATTGTTTGTTTAATAATATTGTTTCATTTAAATGCATCAACATTGATGGCTATATTCGCTGAGAAATGGATAAAAGTATTCATTTTCAAAAGGAAGCATACTCAATTATGCTGAACACTGTAAAAGGTTTAATTGGGAATGAATGTAAATTAATATATTTGTTAATCCATTGTTTTTACAGCGTTGTTCAACCTCATCCCTGTGGGTCTTCGGGTCGTTGCTATTCAGTCTGTGAAGACGGGCTTGTACATCGCTATGAATGGAGAAGGCCATCTGTACACATCAGTGAGTACACAGTCTTGAATGAAAACAATTCCTATTGATTGAACTTCTGATTTTTATGAAGAAATCAGGTCTTACAGATGGCAGATTGTTCAAGATTTTCATCTGTTCTAGAACCTAGTGACTTACTGCCTACAAAAGCAGTCAAATACCTCAAAAAACAACTGATTTCAGATAAGATAGGCGTTAAGTTATTGCTAAGACATAGATGGGGTTATTTAATAACATTACGTAATATGCAGCACATACAAGTGTTGTGTGAAATAGACAACAGTAATCTGACTGAAGTGTGCTTTTTAAGAAAGCTCATATGGTTCTGGAACAGGTTCAGGTTGGGTTTTGAATCCCCCATAATTTAACTTGAAAACGTCATAAATTTTTGGTCCTGGTCTCATATAAAATCTGCAATCTCTTGCTATCAGTTGCTAGCCTTCTTTCAGATGTTGACATGGCCGTCTCAATTACAATGACGCATCAGCTCAGGCTCAAAGCTGATTCCCTCCTCACTACTCCTTTATACCCCTTAAGCCTGAACTCATCTGAAGAAATATTCTCACTGCAGGTAGAAGATGAGTCATTGTGACCAGTACAAATTTTTGGGGGGCAGAACATCTTGTGATCTATTATTTCATTCTGCAAAAACTGATATAAGTGGTATCCATCCAGACAGGTAGACACATGTTGCATTCGAGAAATCATTAGGAAACTAACACACAATAGAGCATGTCTCTTTTGTGGTTTAAACACAGACCACAATTATGCACACCCACACATGCATTATTAATTTTATCAACATGATTTGTTGCTGAAACATTAGTGCTACATTACAGTCTTAAGGTTTGCCAATAAGCTTCACCTCGACTAGGCTGTCATTAATAACTCAAAACCATGGCAATTAGTCAGGTGTCGCACTTCTGTTTGATGCGGGTCATTATTCGACAGTGTTGAACAGTGAATGAGTGTTTGACTGAAACCTGTTGATGCACAACCTATATGTTACCATTTGCAGATTGTTTTCTCTCTCTCTTTCTCTCTCTTTTATAAGTCACTATAGATAAAATGTCAATTTATTTTTGACATAATTTTTTTTTTGACATTTTGACATTATTTTTGAATAAATAAATGTCAATTTAAATGTAATTATTCACAACACACAGATACCTTTGCATATAGAAATATATGAGAGATATGAGAGACTGAAAAAAGAATGTAAAAATGAATTTGCGTTAGATAAACATCAACTCGATTGTAAAACTGCTCTGATAAGTTCTGTAATATTAAATCAATAAAAATACTTATTTAAAATATATCATTTTAAAAATGGATTATATATTATATATTTTATCCCTTCAACTGCCCCAGCAACAAAAAAAAAATTTGGATTGCATTTCTTAACTCCTAGAGCTCTATATTAATGATCAAGGCGCAGAGTCTGAAGAGCATGGCACAAAAGCATTAAGGGCATGTCCGAATCCCCTTTTGCTATTTTAAGGACAGAAAAATATGGTTTGCGCTGTGGTGCATGGCCTAACAGGGTTGTGCTTATTCTCTTAATGAGTTATGGGTGTGTTTTGAGCATGACATACATTAAACCAATCAGAGTCTCATCTCCCATTCCCTTTAGGAGTCAGTTGCGTCACACCATGACATATTTGCTATTTACATGGAGACTTTGTAAGTGGAAAAACTGAATGGAAAAACTGAATGCTTGACTAGTGAGAAAAGAGTTAAACAGACCATCTGCAGCCAAAATAAAGAATGAGCCTCCTCCATTAAGACTCTTTACTTTCTCTTTATTTTACTCTTTACTCCTTTACTTTCGTGGATAAGGAAACGGTGTTGTACGCACTCCACTGAAGACATCCATCAGCCTACATATTTAATTTCATTTGTTAAGTTCAAAGATTTGTTTAAAACTATTTCTAAATTCAGTTCTAATTTCCAGCAAACGAATAAATGAATGATAATAATGAAGTATCCAAATGCACGTCACATTCTTATGCCCCATATGGTGATGCATGAGTCTCCAAAACCTCACAGGTGGACAAATCTAAACTTGTTTTTATTAAAAAAATATATAAATAAAATAAATATTAGTAATAACAACATTATACAAAAGCAATTGTCATGAATAAACTGAAAAGGCCCCCAGAGATGAAGTCATGCAAGCAGTGGTTTTTATATTTATGCAGAAAATAAATTTTTTGTAATATTTTAATCTTGTAATACTTTTTCATTTGTAAAGATATTTGCGTATTGCTGTACATCCTGTGTGTAATAAGCAAAGTTCCTCCAAATATCAGCACGCCAAAAATCCGCCTTAACACACCTCCTTTCTATACAGCCACACTCATGAGTCCACAAAATGGTGCAAATGGATTTACTATTTAAACAACAAGGAGCATAACGTGAAAATTAGGGTTGAGGGGGTCTGAAAATAGCAACAAATTGCGCCAAACACGTCTTGCGCCTTATTGCGCCGGGTGTATGATAGGGCCCCTAATGTCACAAGTTAACACGCTTATTTGACACACACACTTTTTTTTAACACATTCTAAAATTTCGAAAATATCAACCATTTGGTACAAGTTGATATGTCGGTTTATGGTAAAAGAACTGGAATTATTACATATACTAAGAAAAAAATCAGAAAATATAACATTTAAGACCAATTAATTAAAAGAAATTATCAAAATAAGTTTATTTACAATAGAACCAAAATCAAGTGTAGCAGTGCAACAGGATTATGTTTGTTTGATTTTCTTGTAAACCATTAATTAAAACAGTCATTCTTTAAATAACTTTAACAGTCATTATTTAAAACAGTCAAAACATGGTCAACCAATTGGTTGAGAAGGCATTTAAAGCGTTAAGAGTGTCTAAAGTGCTTCTGTGTATGACCCATATATGTTATTAATTATACAGGTATTTTTTCTCTTAGACAATGCATTTCGAGTGATGGTTATATGAACTAAACGTGTTGATATGCAGAAGTTGATCTTCCATGTAACAAGCTAAATCTTTCAATATTCAACCGCAGCTGACCCTAGCATATTTCACTTGGGAGTCTTACAAAATGACAATCTTCCTCAGTCTTAATGGGCTTGCTAATCAACTGTATGGATGCACCCACACACTCTTACAGCTTTCTATCACTGCTTCTTTTCTCCTCTCTCTGTTCCTGTGTGAATGACTCAGGTAATGGCAGAGAAAGCTTTCCTCCTTTTTCTCTGTCTGCTGTCTGAGGTTTGTACATTCATTTGTCATTATGCCTCTTTTCTACGAGAATGTGCAGTTATTACCTGACCCTCCGTCCATTAGGGGCCGTTTTTCATTAGTGAAGAAAATAAGCGCACTTATCCTGTAGATGCCCTCTGATTTTATTAAAAAGTGACATTTCATTCTAGCACTACAGTAAACATGAGTTTAACCATGTTTTGAGCACTTTTGAAGAGCGTTGTACTTTATAGAATTAATAAAAATAGTCATAAATGGGATTAGTATTTGTAACATTTTAGAGCACACAGAGATGTATTACCATGCTATCAAAAACCAATGGCCTGTTTTGACTGCAATGAGCTTGGAAACAATTTTGCACACCTTTTTTCATTCCACTATTTTATTGTATCACAGATTAATGACATTTTATAGTGTACGATCAATCGTTACTCATTTGCCTTCATCAGTCAAACACAAATGAAGGCACGCTGACAGCCCACTTTGATTAGTTGTTCTCCATTCTCTCTTAGAGTCAGGCTGAGAGAATACGATAGTCCCGTTCAATAGAGCCGAATTCCATTAAGAAGCTCTTGCACTGCATCCTGGTCTTTTGTCTGTCAGGACGTTTTTTTGTATAGCGCGGGAGTACAAGTGACCCGATAGTATCAAAACGTCCTGGAGTCTCTGCACAATAGACTCATGCCTGGGAGAAAAGAAAGACTTCAATAATCTTCCATTTTTCAATCCTCCTCTTTTGTTCAAAGGGCTCAAACTCTGCTTTCCTCTCAGCCGCTGATGTTCATAGGCTGATTTATCCATTGGAATAATAATCGAGCTGCTTTTCTGGGTGGCTCCAGGTGTGACAGTTATGCGGTTCTATAAATACAAAACAGAGCATTGCTCTGAAATGCCAACATTGCTGCTCGAATGAATGAGAAATTCATATTCATAACCGCAACTGTTAAAACAAATGGGGAAGAAATAAGGGGGTCACATGTATTTGTTCATTTAAGTCGCGGTATGAGGTTATGAGGCCGAGCGATTTGGCTTTCTGTGGCACTCTGGCTCTCTTCAAAGCTGTTTGTTCTACACTATGGATTGAATAGAGAGACAGGTCTATAGCTTTATCGCCTTGCCACACTTGTTAGCGCTACCTTTCATGAGTGTTAGATTGACTCTTCACATGAGTAGACTGTTCCCTGTAGACTTTCTTTTCTTTGGTATTTATGTAGTTTGAACTACTGCGACCAGAGGTTGCTTACTAAGCTTAGATCACCCTATAGGGTCAATTTGATTGTATGTGTTTGTTTTAAAGAGCCCCTATTATGGGTTTTTGAAAATGACCTTCTATGTTGTGTGTAGCACAGCACTAAGTTTTGAAAACATCTAACTGAGGTTTAAATCTGAAAGTGTAGAGTGTTTAAAACTATTAATTCTTTAACAATAATAATAATAATAATATTTCCTCCTTTTATATAGCGCTTTTCTGGACACTCAAAGTGCTTTACAGATTTTTGGGGGGAATCTCCTCAACCACCACTAGTGTGCAGCATCCACCTGGATGACGTAACAGTAGCCATATTGTGCCCGACCACACACCAGCTGATTGGTGTAAAGAAGACAGAGTGATGAAGTCAATTACGATATGGGGATGGTTAAGAGGCCATGATGGACAGAGGCCAGTGGGTAAATTTGGCCAGGATGGCGGGGTTAAATGCTTGAAGGATATCCTGAGATTTGTAATGACCACAGTGAGTCAGGACCTCGGTTAAAAAAATTTAATGCGAAAGACGGCACTCACTTAGCAGTACAGAGTCCACATCAGTACTGGGGGCATTAGGACCCACACAGACCACAGGTTGAGCGCCCCCTGCTGGCCTCACTAACACCATTTCTGGCAGCAACCTAGTTTTCCCATGTGGTCTCCCATCCAGGTACTGGATGCAGCCCTGCTTAGTTTCAGTGGGCAAACATGTGAGAGTTGCAGAGAGCTGCCGGCCAAACGAAATAGTCCACTCAGTCAAATAAATGAATTGTGTTGGGTCTGGAACTTTTGCCTGAATGCATCGATGTTGACACGGTACTTCACCAAATATGTACATTTTACTGGTTGTGGTAAAATGTGAATGCGTCTTTCCTGTCAGACACAAGCGGAGTGTGGGGGATCATGAGACTGATCATGACGCGAAGATGAACATCACTGACAGATGGAGATTCGGCTGCGGGGAATAAATTGAAGTTCATTTTCACAACAATACCACAGTATAGCCAACCTAGTGCTGTGTTTTGCTGTCATTTTTCTGATTTTTGAAACAATAACCTACGTTGCACTGTATGATTTGCTGGACGTTTGCTATTGAAGCAGCAGAAAGGTGACCGGTGGTCATCAACCACCGGGCCTTGGATTGGTACCGGTCCGTGGATTGGTAACAGGCCACACAAGAAATCATTAATTATTTCTGTTTTATTTATTATCTGAGTTTGAACGATCTTTTATTTTAAAAAGTCTGATATTTGAAAAATCTCCGTATTCTCTCGGTTACATCTCGGTTACTAGAGCTCCCAAATTTAACCCACAAGCAGCAAAATGAGTGAGAAGCAGACGTCTTTGGAAAGTTTTTTGCTAAGGGGAAAAGACCAAGTGAAGTACCCACAAACTGCCAACAAATAGATCCGCAACCCATTTGTCAACAAATCAGGTGAATCCACTATTATTGTGCAAGAAGATCAACTGCTGGAGATCACAAATGACGGTGGCCTTTTAGGGGCCGTTCGCATATTGCATCTTTTCTAGAGTTTGCGCAAGTTAATTATTTCCAATGGAGGTGTGCCGCTTGTGCACACAAGCAGCGTCGACTCGCTGGCCCCTTCCATACAGACACACCCAATTGAATGAATCTTGCAAACGCACCGAGAGTAACAACAATGTTTTGTCAGCTTGTCATCCTCCGAGAAAATGGTTTATGGTCACCTAGCAAAAAAACAGTAAAGGTTGAGGACCACTGATATATGGGACTTTGTCAGACTTTGACAGGGACATTGTCAGTAACTGTTACAGGTTATATGGATCAGTTTCTTCTACCTCCAGATCATGTAAGTGTAATTAAAATTGTTGCCTCGTTTTGTCTAGCTTGAAAAATATGTGTTTAATTGTGCGTTAGTTGTAATCGCTCCACACGGCTTGTAATCACTTATCTTTTATAGATTAGTGCTTGTACTGTATCTCTCAGGTTAAATCTGTATTGGGCTATTCACATATTGTGTCCAAAACCCTGTTGAAAATGCGACACATGCATCATCCTTTACCGATTCAAATGCGTTTCTGAGCTCGCGGTCCTCTGCTGTTTGTCTTTGCTATGGCCACTATCAGATGTTTTGCCACAGCACCGATTAATACTGAATGTGTGACGTTGTTATTGCTTGAGGTAAGCGTTAAGAGTAGAGTAATATGCTGGTGTTTAACTGCATTACTTTATTGCATTCCTGCATTGGGCTTTCACATATCTCTGCTACTTCATAGCCATGGTGGGCGTTTCTCTCTGTCTTGTGCTGAACCCAGTCGACCAATCACAACAGATTGGGTCATCGGACCAATCACAGAAGATTAGCCTCACGGAAAAGAGAGGTTTGGGAATAAATGAATGACTGAACGAATCATATGAGAGTCTTTGGGATAATTAGGTAAAAATAAATGCATATTAGAAGACAATGAAAAGGTTTTTGACCTTGCATGCATATTAGCCTGTTGTTGAAGACCCCCAAAACCAAAATATGACCTTTTATAATGCAAAATAGGGGCTCTTTAAGTTTCTGATGTAGCCACAGCACATTGTATTAATGCATTCATTTAGTTTTGGGCATATTTTTAAGAGTGTTTGGCCATGTGAATTCCATCATCTCCTGACACAATAACAATTTTCCGCTCACTTGAAGTTTTTCTACAGTACTTGCAATATTATTCAGGGTTGGTGTTGTATAATAATATTGAAACCTTTCCATTTTTCCTGCTATAAGTTTGCTAGTTGCCAGGATTTTTGTAGAGTAGACATATATGTTGGTTCAAGATAAGAACATGTCTTCTTACCGTGTATTTTTTGAGCAATAATCTCATATCTAGCCAGAGGTTTCACATAACCTGTCTAGTCAGAGATAAGCACCATCCAATCTCTGCCCTCCCACTGACGGCCACTGCCTGACGATCCTAAGATTATCAGCTCAGTTAAAACAGATAAAACACCATTTTTAGACATATTTATTCCTGTAATAAGGGGCATGTTTTTCTAGTGGGCATGGAAACTTGGAGCAAAAAAACCAACAACCTGAGGATATAAGCTATAATAGACGAGATATGAGCAAGTTCATCTCATTTCTCACTGATGGCAGATGGTTCAGTCTGATTATATTCTCAAGTGTTTCTTATTCTCACCCTCATATCTTAAATCTTCCTACACTTTTTTTTGTTTGTTTGTTTGATTTTGTTTAAACAAGCAACCAAAATCATAGAGCATAATATGTGATGATGAAATGCCTTATTAAATTGAATATGCAAATAATGCTTGAGTTTTTTTAATATTTGTGTCAAATCATCATAAGAACCTGTTGTTGTTTTATTTTTAAATACAATTTACCAAGCTGTGCTACCTGAATACAGAGACAGCAGAGGGAGGAACCAGGGACTGGTGAGAAACCATCTTCATGCATTAATGAACATTAAGGTCAAAGCTACAAGCTGGCTTGGAAAATTGAATCAGGAGACAGTCATCTATAAATAGGCCTTTTTTCATACTGCTAAGCTGAAAAATATCATAATTACTTTTATGTCTTTTTCAACTATTGTCTTTTTGCCTATATATAGTTCTACCTGTACTGCACTGTACTGTATCTAGTCAAACTTGCAAGTCCATGGTGCAGACAATTAAATTTTGAATCCTCTGTCATAAAGTATAAGCACTTTTGCAGCACATAGCCCAAGGGTCGTGGCATCACAAGATGTCTGTGTTTCTTCAGGGTTTTTACTGGTATGAGAACAGGTTAGCTCACATAGGAACTAATACAATAATTTCAAGGAGGATGGAGGGTTTGGAGAAAGCTATCGTGTGAAAGACCAGATTTAGAGTTAATGGAGCCCCACCAGTGAGATGGAGCTTGGCACGCTGATAAAGTTGCCCTCCGCCAGCTTGCACAGCCGAAAGGGGGTCTTATTTGGAAATACATAGGCAAAACAAGGTCAGGTGACTAATGGAGGCGAAAGCAATTTCACTGTCAGGCAACATCTAAATGGAATCCGGTGCTAGCTCCCCGACAGTAGCATTACAGCAGTGCCAGTTTCGTCTCTTTTAGCCTGGCCATCTCTTCAGGCAAGTTTGGCCACGTTTTCAATTTACATGAGTTTTTGTCATCTGTTTTCAGCCATGTAATGACTTTATGAGCTTTGGAACACAAGCTGTGAACACAAAAGGGCTTTATGGACTGGAGAATATGGTTGTCTGCTATTGTAATATTTGTAACTCTCTGTTTATGCCTTATTTTTTTACAGTGATACATCTTTGCAGGCAACATCTTTGTGTTATATAGAGCAGGGGTTCCCAAACTTTTCAACCCACAACCCCCAAAATAACAACGCCTTGCAAGCCCCAATATCCTTTGAGGTGGTTATAAATATACAAACCTTGCAAACGCAAAACAGCTCACACACACACACACACACCAATAGGCCTAAGTCTATTCTTTGTTTCATTTTGGAGATCGCCATCCAGAGATCATTCTTCATGTTTAGTCGTGGCCTGTATTTAATTTTAATGTATGCGAGTGCTGTAAAGGTGTCAGAAAGTTTACCCTGGTGCCTTGAAATCAATCTGCTGCATCTGACCCTATTGCTGTCTCTTTAGGCCTCGTTTACATAAATACGTTTTAGTTTTAAAATGCATAAGTTTTGCTGCGGTTACGCCTTCCGTCCACATTACCTCAGAGCTTTCGAGCCCTGAAAACAGAGCTTGTTGAAAATGCTGCTCTGTGTCAGTGTGGATGGGGGAAAATTAAGACATCTGAAAACGGAGACTTGGCTGCAGACATTCACCCATCTGATTAGGGCTTTTTCCTCAATATTAAGTGAACAAGGTTCAGTCTTGCACCCTTTCCTTAAATGTACTTTATAACGTCATTCGCATCTTAACAATAAAATGAAAACATGACATAAGGAACTGCCTATTTTCATTTAGATATTAACTTTACAGACACTAAAAATGTTGAGGCATCGTGTAGCTGCATATTTATATGACCGTCATCTTCACTGTATGCATATTTATAACAAAACGGAGCCTATAACATAACTGCCTCCCCTCATTTTCATTGAAAAATATGAAACATACTCTTTTGCTGAAAATCAGTTTTAATCATTAATAATGGCCATTATAAAAGTATAACATACAATAAGTTTATACAATATAGGAAAATAAAGCCAAGCAATCAGTCAATATGCAGAATCAGTGTACGTGGTTAGATAAATATATTTACTTATCTTTGCAGTCAGCCAAAACATGTTACCTGAGAACAAGTAATAGATTCAATAGATACACCATTAGATAGAGATAAGATGAATGAAATATAATGTTTAGAGTCTATAGTGTGATGAAATCCAGTGGTAAGTCCTTGATGAACTGTCCGACATGCGCTGCTCTCACTCTGAAAGGGGGACCACTTTGGCAACCGATATAGAGTACACTTTTATTTGAAAGTATGAGGCATAGGCGGAGGGTGAACAAACTCCAGGGTAAGGCTAATATATGCGCTGCCCTTTAATGCATTTTAAAAATTTGCAACCGACCAAGAAGAGGTTTAACAAAAGCACCGCCTATCAACAAACATCTACTATAATCAACACGTGCATTAAATATTTTTACTCGAACTCTCCCACTGATCTACACTAATGGTCAAAAGTTTGGGGCCAGTTTATTTATTTTTTTATTATTATTACTTTTATTTAAAAATCTAATTAAAATGATTCTGTTCATCAAGACGGCATTTATTAAATATTTAAAATTTGTTAAATACTTATTTATTAAATATTTATTTCATACTTACTGTATGCAGTTTCAAATGAAATTATTACTCCTTGTCGCTTTTATTACTATTAACAATAATAATAATAATAATAATTAATATTAGAGAGGACGCAGCCCACACTATTCTTTTGTCCTAGGCGGCCGCCTAGGTCGCCTCTGGATGCACTGGCCCTGAAAATACTAAATCATTCTCTTTTTCACGAGGCCAATCGAAAAGCGAACTTGTAATTCAGCAATAAATATTTGACCTTTAAAATGTTAAACCTTAAAAACTCCAAACGATTGCCGAAACAAGATTACTACACTATAGACTACGTTACAATGAAACTAACAATTTCATTTAATGCTGAAAACAAGTTAAACCAGAATAATATTTTATTATACCCCTCTCGTAATACTCTTTTGTCGTGTTATTACTTATGTCCTTGACCAGCAACTCAGAATAGTCCGCTGTCAGCACTTTTTTTTGGTTTTCAGAGCAGCTGAGAACTCCAGTAATAAACAGCACTTATTAGTGTAATGTGCGGTGTTGGACAGTTTCTTTTTTGTGTGGAGGGGGACTTGAAATTTGATTGACAAACTTACAATATCTAAAGTGTTGCGTTAATCATCAACATTAAATTACATTCATATTCCGCCTTACACCCGTTACATGTTTTCAATGCATTTTTTTCTTTGCTGCTATCTCCGTAGTCTCTAGCCAGGGGGAGGCTAAGCCTTCCCCAGCCTTACACACGCTCCGCTATGGTATGAGGTTGCTAAGCTTTTGTAGTGCCATGAGCTTATCAATGCTGTATTTATTTGATACATTTCAGTTTATACAATTGTTACTTCTGGTCCTTGAGTCTGATTGGCTGAAAGGGTTTTCGGGCAATGAGATATACTTTCAACACCAACACAGAAATGTTCAACATTTGTGTCACTGCAGAATTTCTCAAATGAAGACCAAACCTTTTATATTACTGCAGATAATAATGTTATATCAAGGATTGAGAATGTAGTCCTTTAAATTTCAGATAAGCAGTTTGTTCATTAATACCTATGTAAAGACGTGCTTTCATGTCATTGGGATAATTATGTACAAATAAACGCATATTATAAGACAATGAAAGTGTTTTTGATCTTGCATGCACATCAGCCTGTTGTTGGAGACTCCCAAAACCAAAATATGACCTTTTATAATGCAAAATAGGGACTCTTTAAGTTTCTGATGCAGCCACAGCACATTGCATTACTGCGTACATTTAGTTTTGGGCATATTTCTAAGAGTGTTTGGCCATGTGAATTCCATCATCTCCTGACATAATAACAATTTTCCAATCACTTGAAGTTTTTCTACAGTATTTGCAATCGTACCAACATCACCACAGAAATGTTCAACAGTTGTGTCACTGCAGAATTTCTCAAATTAGAACCAAACCTTTTATATTTATGCAAATAATAGGGTCGAGAATGTAGTCCTTTAAAATTCAGATATGCAGTTTATTCATTAATACCTATTGAAATATGTGCTTTAATGATTTCAGAGATGTGAGCTCTAGGGACCACTTAACAAACATGAACTCACAGAAGACACACTTACCTTGGTCAGTTTTTCGAAAATCTATTGGCTCTGATGTGTCTCTAATGGATAAACAAGTGATATGACTTGTATAGACACAAAGGTAGAGCAGGTTTGTTAATTCACTGACATGTTATCCATAAAGCATTGGAGCTGTCTGCTCAAAACAGAAGCAGAACAATTGATCCTCCACTTTTGCTTCGTGGAAGGGCTGTACAACCATGACGGAGGCCGGTAGCTTTACATTGATCCTCGAATAAAAAGGTGGACGGTTGTGTCAGGTGAAATCACTGGGTAAAATCTGCCTGTGTCTTCATAAAAAAAATGCTGCAAGAAAGGGACGGCCTACTTTTGGAGTCGTGCGTTATGTGTATCTGACAGATAATCTGAGCGCAACAGAGTGGAAAGAACGCAGTATCGATTAGAGAGCAGAAGACAGCCTGAGAGGTGGAGGATCTTCTTGATGGCACAGGAGGAAAAGCTTTGGGTATGTCGGAGGATTTTCATACTGTTGCGAGCAGTCAAGCTTCACTTAAGACATTGTCTATTGAAGCCCTAGTGGCTTAAGAATTTGTGGAAAACATTTTCTGTTTTCTTGAGTGAGGCTGCTTGAGGAGAAGCAGATACAGTATTTAGTTGTGCTAGATTATGAATAGAAAGAAGATTGTATAGGATAGATCTGTTTATTTCACTCTAATGGTGTCAATATATTTATCAACTGCTAAATAATTTAATATAAAGCCTTTTTTTGTTTTTTGATTTCATTAATAATTGATATAGGGTGCCACAGTGGGTAGTGATGTCGCCTCACAGCAAGAAGGTTGCTGGTTCGAGTTTCGGCTGGACTAGTTGACATTTCTGTGTGGAGTTTACATGTTCTCCCTGTGTTCATGTGGGTTTCCTCTGGGTGCTCCAGTTTCCGGTTGTTGCTAGATCGGATATGGTTGTGGCCGGAAGTTAACAAGAATTATTTATATTACTTATTAAATTTCCTATTTATTGTATTTTATTAACGTCTTCCCTCACCCCAACCTTAAACCCAACCATCACAATTATGTAAAAACAGTAGTTGTAGCGAGTATTATTTATGCTAGCTATTAAATTACCCAATAATTTTTTTTAACGCCTACCCCCTCAACCAAACCCTAAACCCAACTGTCACAGTACTGTAAAAATATTAAATATTGTTATACAGTGTCATAAAAAATGCTGCTATATTGATGTGCATATCGCACTTCTGGCGGGCGCGAATTCGATCGAGATTTTACCCCAGTTTCCTCCACAAGTCAAAAGACACGCACTATAGGTGAATTGGGTAAACTTAATTGTTTGTAGTGTATGTGTTTGAATGGGAGTTTATGGGTGTCATATGCTGGATAATGTTGGTGGTTCATTCTGCCGTAGCGAGTCCCAGATTAAAAAGGGACTTAGCTGAAAATAAAATGAATAAATAATAATTGATAAAATTATGAATGCTACTGTATCTGTAACTTGAGAAATACAACTGATTAGCTACGTGGATGAATTGTTTTTGGAATTTGGCTAATGCATTTTCATCTCCAAAAGTCTAAAACCTCCTCAAGCAAGCATAAAAACCTGGTTGCAAAATGTGGCATTTCCAGCTTCCATATTTCACTTGTTTCTCATGTGATTCTGCAAAATATGCATTGACACACTGCAAAAAACGCTTTTCTTACTTTGAGTTTTTGTCTTGTTTCTAGTCCAAATATCAAAGAATTATTGCATTTTCATTTTCAGAAATAATATATCAAATTTAAAAGAGTTTTTCCTTTAAACAAGCGAAATAATCTGCCAATGGGTTAAGCAAAGTAATCTTGTTTTTCTACTTTGAAATAAGATTATTTAGTTTACCCCGTTGGCAGATTATTTTGCTTGTTTAAGTAAGAAAGCACTTTTTACAGTGCACCGGGTGATGGAAACACAGCTTATGTTAAACAATCTCTATGTTGATTAAACTGAGAACAACACTTGGCTTTGCGTTTGTAGTGTGTTGACAGCTTTAGCGGAAGTCATTGCTGAATAGTTATTTTTTTCGTTCTCTGCTATTCAGTATACAGTGCTCAGCATATATAAGTACCCCTCACAAATCTTTTACATTCATATTTTTAATAGGAAGCTCTGCAATATTATATTTGTGCATATACATTAGTTTAGTCAGTACTTAAACCACATCTAGAGCTTATCTAACAAAATAACTTACAATAACAGTTCAAAAACTAGTACATATAAATGTATATGTTATAGAAAAATATTAAATAGAAATGTTAAAAAGAGGAAAAATCAAGAGAAGCAAAACTATTGAAAAATTTAGTAAGTTATTTTGTAGGTTGAATTCTTTTGCGATATTTTGCTTGAATTTAATTGCATTATCTTTCAATTTCTAAAGATGTTTGGTGACTAAAATATTATTTTATTAAATATATCTGTTTAATAAATCTGTTTTGTTTAAATGCACCAAAATACATTGCCTACAATCACTGAGAAATTGATAAAATGGGGTGTACTCAATTATGCTAAGCAATGTAGGTATCAAGTGCGTTTGTGCAATGTTTCCTGTTTATTTCCTCTTAATTTGAAGAACCTGTAGCATTAGTCAGACTTGAGCTTATTAGTATAAACCATAAATGTGTATTTACCCCATTTCAACAGACCCATTAGCTGATTGGGGTTGGCGCCAACATCAGTACAATCATCTGTTGTGATTAAAATTTAAATTCCCATAAGGTGCTTCCATTTGTTTTCAACAAATTCTACTCTGCCTAGCTACACATTGGAAATGCATGAACTTGAGGACATTAACTATAGGGGACATAACATGGAATGGAAAAATCAAGCTGTTTGATTGAATCAAATGGGTGTTTCATTGCAAAGCTGATTGAAATCAAAGCTTCATGCATACGCTAGTTTGATTGAGCTACTGTAGATACCATACAGGTTGGTCAAAATAATAATATTGCAATCACTTTGATGCAAATTGAGATTGGAAATGCAATATGATCAACTTTTATCATTTCATATTGCTGCTGATCAGTGAGAGCACCACATGCACTGCTGTTTTGGTTTGATAGAAGCAGCGAAAGCAAACTTTATTGTAAATCAGGGCATTTTGTGGTTAATAATTGTGTAAGACCTATTGTGGTTTTAGATTAGGTTGTTTGGTCAAAATGGATTCCAATCCCTCATATTCTGTTTTCCCACAAGTATTTACGCCACAAATTAGTCAGTTGTCATATATGTACTATTTCATCAGAACTGCCATATGCATAATATGTACATGCACATTTCTTTTTTTTTTTTTTTGAAGATGATAGTGCTTGTAGTATTGTTTCTGAATTGTGCATTCTTCATAGCTCCAGACGACACATACTGTACCAGATGAGTGGTTCGATATACTGGTGCTTAACACTTTTTCCAAGGTGTTACAATTCATGTTTTCACAGCAAATGTCACGTTTGTGATGGGAATAGCGCTAAGATCGTATAGCTTAGAAATAACTCATATTGTGCATTGTGAGTAGCTCTGTATATGAGCTCTATAGAGAATTTCATCAACAGAAACTATTTCTTCCTTTTGTTAGCTCAGTTGTACTTTGAGGAAATGACTTTGTTGTCGATTTATAGTGGATAATGATGGTTTTCATACATACTGTATTCAGTTCACGAGACTGCTTAACATTCATGGTGAACATTTGTAGTGGTAATGCATAATACAACCTAAAGGATATTTTTTTTGTGCTCCAAACTGAACACACACTTTTCTTCATGCATGTTCATTCGGTTTATATACTACAAGGACCCTGATGTTACTGCATCCTCCATGAATCTTTTCAAACATGATAAATTGAGTTCACAGGACACGAGATCCCAGTACCCAGAGGACAAGCTTCACGCACTGGCTATTGTTTCTACTTATACTTCCCTTATGTTACTCAATAATGAAAACCAAAGCCATAAAACATGCTCAAATGTGAAAAGACTTATGACCCTTGAAAAAAACTTCCATTCATTAGTCTTTCTAATGGTGGTATGTGTCAAAGCTTTGTGCTGCCTGTTGATTTCCAAGCATGAAAATGTGCAAATGAGGCCACGGAAGGATGAAAAAGGCTCTAAAATTGCGAAACTGACCAGCACATTAAGTGAAAAGATGTAATTAGTTGTGTCTTAGCAGAACAGCCTGATAACACTGATTTGCGTATAGCCTTAGCAACTGTCAGAGTGGACTTGGAGGACCTGTAATTAGCTTAGCATCTTATTTATTTTCAGGGAAGATTTGATGGTGATCGTGGGTGGTGTGTACTGTGGATTGAATCCCAGCCTTGTCCTCCCTCAGTTTTTGCAGGCGTGCTTTGGATGAATGTTTCATAAAAGCATCACAAACTCTTGCCTTTGCTTTATGTTGTGGTAGATAGCAGTGTTAGAGCTATCAAGCTGGCAATTCTACAGACAAACACATTCAGCGATTAACAGAGTTTGAAACTATAGCTTGCCAAGCTCCAAGCTACTCAAATAGCATCAGCCTCAGGCTAACCTTTGGAAAAAGTAGCTAGCAATATTACAGTCTTCTAACAAAACTTCACTCAAGCTATGGTAGGGGCTGTTTGTTTAATTGCGTAATGTTTTTGAAAGATGGCTACTATGTTTACGGGCTGCACAATATATCCTTTCAGCATTGATATTGCAATGTGTGTCTGCAAAAGTCACATCGCAGAATCTGTAATGTTGAGTTGGGATTATAGTTGATCAGCAATTGGGAATACATGAGATTTGTGGAGGCATTGCAAAGTATAACCATAACAGAGTGAATCTTTATCATTTACATGAGTTTTAAAAGCATTTCAAGAGAGTTTAAAGCACTATAATGAAGACCATACAGGGTTATTTTAAATTTCATTATTAAATTTCTCTACCTGGATACTATCTGACTCTGTTACTTTTACATTTTTCTTTACTTTATTGTAACTATTCTTGCTTACAATTTGTTTATATATTTTATACATGATTCACATCCTTACAAAATCACCCCAATTAATCTAAATTCAAGATTTGATTTTTCCAAATAGACCCATTAAAGCCATCTGGGGGAATTGTATTATATTGCAATATATATTGCAAAAATATATAATGTTGAAGTCAGAATTATTAGCCCCCCAATTTCTGTTTAACGCAGAGAAGATTTTTTCAACACATTTCTAAACATAATTTTTAATAACTCATTTCTAATAACTGATTTATTTGTCTTTGCCATGATGACAGTAAATAATATTTGACTAGATTTTTTTCAAGACACTTCTATACAGCTTAAAGTGACATTTAAAGGCTTAACTAGGTTAATTGGGTTAACTAGGCAAGTTAGGGTAATTAGGCAAGTTTTATAACAATGGTTTGTTCTGTAGACTTTCGAAAAAAAAAATAGCTTAAGGGGGCTAATAATTTTGACATAAAAATGCTTTTTTGAAAAAATAAAAACTGCTTTTATTCTAGTCGAAATAAAACAAATAAGACTTTCTCCAGAAGAAAAAAATATTATCAGACATACTGTGAAAATTCCCTTGCTCTGTTTAACAATGTGGGAAATATTTAAAAAAGAAAAAAAAATCAAAGTGGGGCTAATAATTCTGACTTCAACTGTATATATATATATTGCAATGTCATTGTTTTCCAATATCGTGCAGCCCTATTCACCAGGACTGTATTTTGTTTGATAAAAGCACTACATCTCTTTAATAATATTGTAAGTAGATGAGTTAATTATTCATGTAATAAAAAAGCTGAATTCTTAGCAGTCATTTTCCCCCCTTCTTCAGTATTACTTCTGTATTGCCAGAAATCACTGTGATACAGTGTATGATTTTATTATATATTACAGAAATGTTGAAAACAGTAGTGCTACTTAAAGGCATTGTTTACCCAAAAACAGATACCTTCATGTGAACTGGTTTCAATTTGTTATGAGTTTCTTATTTTATACTGAACATAAAAAAAGATACTTGGAAGAATGTTGAAAAAGGTGGCCTTGTTGTATAATGTTTACTGACACTTTCAATTTTAAATATGTTTAATTTGTGAAATTTTCTAACAACCGCAAAGTTTAAAGTCTTTCAGTTCAAATCTACCTCAGATAAAAAATAGCAATGGATAGTTGTGAGAAGAATGTAAGATTATTTGTAAGTATATAATATAATTATTTATATACTATGTTATAAAATGTTATGAGTACTTATTTAACAAATTTAGACAAACATAACTACTTTGAAGAGACATAAATTTTCACAGAACACAGGAATATTTAAAAGAGTCATCTACCATCATTATAAAATCATGTCTACCAGAGGACATTTATGATATTTATGCACAGAGAAACGAGGGATCTACTAATGGATCAGCTTATAGACACAGCTTTCAAACACTCCGGTATCATTGTAAGCACTCTATGAAGCAATGATCATTGGAGCCAATCATATCATCATATCTGTTGAGCAGATGGCCACAATGATGGAATAATTCAGAACAATTATTTTCATTGGATAAGAAAATTTAGTCTCATGAACAATACATGAATAAGACACTGATGTGTCAGCTAAGTACTTACAGTCCTATGCCACATCACAAACTGTGACTTCACCTGGATTTTGAATTTAGAGGAGAAAAATTAGTATGTTTCCTTTTACTATTCAAGCTAGCAGGTGCTTAAATTGTTTTATCTGATGTTCAACACACATTAATTTGTTAAAATCTCAGAAAAGTTCATGACCCTTTATTATTTTGTAATAATAAGTTATTTGTAGTCTTTAAATGTATTTGTACAGTATATTTATATAGATGATGTAAAATATTGACCAGTGTTAACAGATATTAATAGATTAACATTTGACAAAACAAGCGTTTAGTTTCTCTGTTGTTTTATAGTATTCTGTCTTATGTCTGTCCTTCAGATGAAGTCTATGGATTTTTCCAAAGTCAGTTTTATTATTCACTTGGAAGAACTAGTACGAGCAAGAAACACCAAATATTCAGTTTGTTGCAAAAAAGAAGACCTTTAGTGAATAATATTGAGGCATGACTCAAGCATATTGGTAAACCATTTAACCAATTGAACCAGTTCTCTGAAATAAATCCGATTTCCCCAGCAGTGCTTGAGAAAGGGAGGACGTCCTCATGAAACATGTTTGATATTTCCATCAGCTTTCTCGGTTGTAAGGCTGTCATCATCTCACTTCAGACCTTGAATAACCACCTCTCCTCAGATGTCCCTGTCAGTGTTTCCTTCATCCCTTTATCACACTGTTCCTTTTTTCCTCCGTTCGCACTTGTCTACAGAACAAAGTGCAGCTTTTTTCTTTTTCTTTTTCATTACGCAGTGTTTTTGGGCTGCTTGTGGAAGTGTAATGAGCACCATTGCAAGCTCAATAGCTGTTTCCATGCCAGCCCCTCGGGCCACAAGAGTACAGACAGCTTCCCACTGATCTGTTCTATAAGTCTGTCGTCGCACCAGGCCGTCACAGAGATGAAGCTGTGCTCAGAAAATGTAAAGAACACAGCACTCCTTCACCCCTCGCAGCAAACGGTGCGCTCACAGACCCCAGAGCTCCAGAGTGTCTTTTATTTCCTCTCCAAATGAAAGCAACATTTTATAAAGTGCTGTACAGAAATCAATAGGGAAAGCTTGCACAGAAAGGTTTCCAATCGCTCAGATTCATTTTACCTCACAAGCCAAGCTAGAAGGTCCACAGCAGTAAACGTACTGATATTGTCTCCTGTCGCAGAACTACATGTTGTCATTATTTGTTCAAGTTGCGAATTTATGTTAGTAATTTTTTTATTGTTGCAGCAAGAGGTTTAAGAGCTGTTATACTAAAGAACCTAGCACTTTGTGTTTCTAAGATGCAGTCAAACAGCGAGTGTGATTATGTTCATGTTTTTAAAGCGATCTACTTAATAAGTGGACAACATTTGTGGTAAGCTTTTTTTCATTTATGTGTGTAAGGTCATACATTCTTTTGAATTATTGAGATGTGTGATGAGTGAGAAGAAAGTGTTATCATGAATTTAAGTGCATCCAATGCTTTCTAGTTTTCTGAGGAGATTTACTACTGATCACAGAGATGTGCATGAGAATTTAAGCTTTTGCTTAATCGTGATATTGATTTAATTTCAATTAATCATGCAGCCCTAATTGTTTTGACACATGAGCCAAGACATTATATATAGATCTAATGTCCTGCAGCCATGTGACAAAGGGTTCAGTTTTCATGCATTCATTTTCCTTTGGCTAAAGCCCTGCTCACACTGTGAGATTTTGTCATCTGAGACAAATTTGGGAAATCCTAAAAGATTCCAGAAATCCTGGGCTAAAATCGGTAATCTTTGATACATCTTTTTTGAAACATCTTTTGACATGTTTACAGACAGCAGCTTAGTGCCCGTTGCAATCAGATTTTCTCTCAGATGAAGTTCTGGCAGTGTTAGAAGATTTCAGACACTTTCCTGCAGTGTGACAACAGCTGCAATGAGCGTCCATCCAAGAACCAATAGGAGCTCAATTCAAATGACTGCGAGGAAATGTCTTCCTGGTTTTATTATTGAGGCGTGCTGTGTGCAAAATTGCCACTACAGATTGTTTACGTTTGCTGGAATTATTTCAGAATGCGGGATAGTGAAAGTGTCACAGGTGGATGACGTCAAACTCCAGGAGAGTTTTCTTCGCGTCTTCATTGTCGTTCAGTCTGACATTATGATGGCTGAGATCTTACAGTGTGACATGGGAGCCATGTTCATGCAGTCTGACATGCTACAATCATTCAGGATTATAAAAAAATCGCACAGTATGAGATGGCATTTAGTCTCTATTTTAGAGGTCACCACACTGGAATGAACTGCCAACTCTTCCAGCATATGTTTTAAAAAGCACTTGCCCTTCCAGCTGCAATCCAGTATTGGAAAACACCCATACACTCTCACATTCACACACACTCATACGTTACAATTTAGTTTCTTCAATTCTCTATAGCACATGTCTTTGGACTGTGGGGGAAACTGGAGAACCAGGAGGAAACCCACGTAAACAAGGGGAGAACATGCAAACTCCACGCAGAAAATGCCAACTGGCCCAGCCGGGACTCAAAACAGTGATCTTCTTGCTGTGTGGCAACAATGCTAACCACTGAGCCACCGTGCTGGCCGGTACAGTTATATGAACTTCAAATATGAGAGATTTACGTTACACACTCACATAAATATATAATTCTCAAATTTTAATACATGGATTATACGTGGAAGATCATCACCTGAACAAAACTCAATTTCTTGTAAACGTTGTTTACATTCAATGTTGTAAAATTCATTTGCATGTAAAAACGTAAGACAGGTTATTTCAATAAATTTGTAAACATGCTGAATAGTAACCAAATGAACTGGTCTCTTTTCTGTTATTTGCCAAAGGGCCAGGCTATCATGCTGTTGATAAACAGAGAACATAAGTTAAGCTTTTTTTCTCAATGGTTTTGT
Source organism: Danio aesculapii (assembly GCF_903798145.1). NCBI lineage: Eukaryota > Metazoa > Chordata > Actinopteri > Cypriniformes > Danionidae > Danio > Danio aesculapii. Next base: position 32,942,911 of record NC_079443.1, on the reverse strand, counting down.
GAATATATGAGAAAAAAAAACCATTTATAATTATGCACTTTCAGTGGAAGTCTCATCTGTAAATCAGTTACAGTACCATCTGTAAATCTCTCTAAATCTTTTTATTCTAGGGTAAAGCACCTATAGTTAAGCTTTACCAACAATGAGTGGATTCTTTTTATATGTAATCTACCTCGTTTTGGTTTTATGAATGCATTTCAGAATGACAGGAGTTCAGTATGACTCAGATACGAAATTCAAAGAAATTTTATCTTGTTAGCTCATATTTATTTCTTGTGGCTATACTTTTGTAATGTTATCACGCATTTAAGATCATTAAATTCATTATTATATTTGTATTTTCCTTTTTTCTTTTTGCTCATATTTCTTAAATTGCTAGCAAACCAGATTTTATTTAACTTCAGTTGATCTCTAGACATGTCAGCCATAATCTGAGACTAATGCTTGTATGAGAAATTTGACTGTGGCAGGTCAGAAATAACAAACACAAAAGAAAAAAAAAACATGTGTAAACAACAGCTGCTGTGGTAGCAGGATGAGGTGCACAGAGGGTAAAATGTCAGGCCAGAGAGGTAGTGATTTAAAAAGACAAGGTCAAGTTTTTAGTGGAGCGCATATATAAAAGCAGACGACAGCTTAATCTCACAACATTTAAAGAGGTTATTATAAGCTAATGTGAAACAGCCTCTCCACCCCATCAGAAGCACAAATGTTTTTTTTCTCCTTTCGTAAGCATGTACACATCTGTCGCTTCTGGTTGTTTCTGGTTATGCAAAAGCATTAAATGTACTGCATGCTTGCTTGTACTCTTTATTCACTTATCCAGAGTGCCGCAGCATTTGTTAGCTTAGTTATGGAAACAAAGTTTCTTCTTAAAATCAAAACAAGTTGGCCTTTTTAATCTGAGTTACGGTCTTTATATGTCACAGCTATAACCGTGGACTGGAGTGTCTGAACATGTTTCTAAGCTCTCAGCGCAAGCCATGGCATTTCTGTATGCTCCCGCTACGAGATGAAAAGCGCGATACGCCGTCTCCAGTTGTTTCTCAGAAGATATCTCTGAGGCCCAGATGGTTTCATTCGGTAACGCTCCGCACAGCACAGACGCTCAACCCACACGCTACCTTTAACAGCGTGCCTCATCCCCTCTGCCAGACGGGGAGATATTTTCAACCGTTCGGGATCCTTCCACAGTCTTGTTTTATAAACATACACGAACACCCACTTCCCTTCCCACATTCACGTCTGCACTGACAGCTCTGGCAGCTTCACTCTTCTGGGCTTTAGATGGTTTGGGTGTGTGCGCAGCTCTCAGTTCTCTACAAACACAGATAGACCCCCCCTGACATAATCACATCTTTCTTCTAGCACACACATAGCACATTTGGACTGCGCTGCCCGCTCAAAATTTGATCTACAAGCCTGCTGAACAGAGGAGTGTAGGGATGAAAAGGCCACTGGTTTTGTTTGCTCAACATGTTCGAGAGAGCAGTGATCCAACCTTAGGCCTGTCCTTTGAAGCATCATTGGCTTGTATTCGTGAGCAGTATCTATTTGAAATGGTTGCTAGTATTGAAATATTTCTTGCCTATGCGATGCATTGCATGCCAAAACATTTTGTCGTCAACATTACTGTCATTTTGCGGCAGTGTTATTTGGCAGAGAGTTGCTTCACATTTTAATGGGTGTCCTATTAAAACCATCACATCGTAATAAACTGTGCAAACAAGTGCACATGCTAACGCATATCAGTAAAAAAGTACAAATGCTCTGCTGGGAGTCGTAACTCCTGCATGTCACCCAGCATTGTTGACCGTAGATCTCAATTACAGCACATACATAAAGGGCCTTTTTATAACGTGTAATGATGCTGCTGTCCCTCCTTTAGCAGACGTCTCCTATTTCATTTAATGGCCTATATCATTAATCTAAGCACCTGAAACATCTGGGGATACAGGGGCAAATTAAGCCTGTCAGAGTGCCTGAGATGTGTTTAGTTCTCGTACTGTATATACAAAAAGAAAAAAAAGATCTGGGCATGGCATCAGAAAATTGGTTATAATGCAATATTAATAATGTAATAATGACTAATTCCAACAGTCAAACATTAGCTGTAAATGTTTCACCTTGATTTTTCTCTAAAATAATTTGTTTCAGGGAAAAACCCATTGCTGCTAATCTCATTGCTTCCTGTGAGGGCTCTATGCCTGATTAATTTAAGCAGTTGATTTGGATTGCATTAATGTAGGCTACAGGATAGTTTAGGATTAAATAACATCCCAGTGATGATAAAGAGGCATTATTCCTTTACAGGTCATAGAATAAAGCTCTGTTTAAGGTTAATGCATGCTTAATAATTACTTTGATTCACGTGTATAATCTGTCTTTTGGCAATGGACAAAGAATGTCATTGTATGGAAGCTGCATTACACAGAGAATAGTCCAAACATCTGTGGCTTTAATGCTAGTGCTAAAGACAGGTTAGCATGTGTTTAATGCAACATTAAAGCAGTTGTGGCACGCTAGCAGTTAATGAATAAAGGAGGTCGCACACCGGATGTGCTGCAGCCAGTCTTTACAATGTTTTCTGTATGTTGCTAAGCAACCTAAACAGATGCTGAATGCCACTGCCTGTGCGCATACTCTTATAGAAAACAATGTCGAGAGAGTGTGAAGTCTAACATTTCTAATTATGCCACGACGTCACTCATGTGTCTGGACACATTTCTGATGTTAGTACCATTTTCTTGCTCTACAAGGGTTTAGAACAGGTGAAGAGTTCATCTATGGGGAACATTACATCTGCTTGGGAAGAAGAACTTGCAGTACAAATTCCAAGTTGAATTGAGAACAAAGTCTTGAAGTGGTTTATAGATGCTCCATTAACACAAGACATTGTCTTATTCAGTTTAAAGTGCTTCATAGGCTTCATTATTCCAAGTGTAAATTGAATAAATATTTCCAGAAGTGGGCGTCACGGTGATGCAGTGGGTAGCACAATCACCTCACAGCAAGAAGGTTGCTGGTTCAAGCCCGCTGGGTTAGTTGGCATTTGTGGCTTTTCGGAGTTTGCATGTCTCCCTGTGTTGGCATGGGTTTCCTCGGTGCTCCAGTTTCCCGCACAGTCTAAAGACATTTGGTATAGGTAAATTGGGTACGCTAAATTGGCCGTCGTGTACAGTATATGTGTGAATACAAGAGTGGTGTGTGTTTCCCAGTGTTGGGTTGCGGCTGGAAGGGCATCCGCTGGTAAAAATTATGCTGGATAAGTTGGTGGTTCATTCCGCTGTGGCGACCCCTGATTAATAAAGGGACTAAGCTGAAAAGAAAATGAATGAATGAATTTCCAGAAGTGTTGCCGTTGTGTGACAAATGTCAGTTTTCAGATTCCAACCTGTCTCATTCCTATGTTATGTGTCTAAATTACAGAGTTTCTGGAACAAAATATTTCATTTTTTCATATACATTAGACATTCTGATTGAACCAGATCTTATATTAATTTTATATTAATATTTGGCGTTTCCGAAGAATTTTTGAGACTTACCCGGGTACAACAACAGTTTGTTTCATATGGGTTGATCCTGCCAAAAACATATCCATTTTTCTGGAAGAAAAAAGAAGTTCCAACTTTTAAATTATGACTGACGAGTTAACGTATACATTACATCTGAAAAATCCGGTATACCCTAATAGACAAGGTTTTGTTATTTTGAAAAATTTGGTCCCCTTTATTTCCTTTTTACAAATTTCTGATTAATATGTTTACTAAGCATTTACCTACGTTTTCCATTGTATAGCACTGGTGGGTTGGAGAATGCATGTTTATTTTTTTGTTTAATTATTATTTAAAAAAAGTTAAAATTATTTATATTTTAAAAAGTGTATTTACAAGGGAATGTCTGCTAAAAGTTTTAACAATAAAAATATTGAAAGTAGAAAACAATGTCGATTCACATACTATATGTTGATTCACATCTGAAGTATAAAAGGTTTAAAACTGCATCCTTTCTGTGAAAGAACATTGCAGCTTGCGCTACTGCTCTCTGTTCTTGAAAATGACGAGTTATGCAAGTACTGGGCTACTCCACAGCAGGGGCTGACCCGACAAGTCTGAAATAGTCTGAACATAAACACTTATTTCAGACTGACCATAGTGATTCAGAATAAGTCAAAACTTTTTGATAATGTGCTCTGTTGAATTTGAACCAAAATAGTTACATTCTGCACCTTTTTAATTTATATACACCAGTGTTTTCAGACATTTTCTGCAGTTCTCCACTTTAAAGGTTAGGAAGAGCTCAAGACCCACCTGTCCCAGTCACCCAAACAAAATGCCTATAAACAAGGGCTTCAATATAACTTTATTAAAATAACATCACATAAAAAACATGACATCAAATAACAACATTAACTTAGAATATAACTATATTTTTATTGTAATAAACAGTCATGTAAACATCTTAATCTCATTATTACTGCTAATACGGCAGATCACATGCTGCAAATCCTCACAACGCAAATACATAAAAAAAAAAGCGTGCTGCATTTTCACACAACACAAACAATTAATAAAACATGCTGCATTTTCTCACAACGCAAAAAGAACGAACATGACAGACGCCGCTGTGCCTGGCTATTGCTCAGTGAAGTTGTACTGTAGGTGATCTTTGAAAGGTGAGTTTTTTGTGTTTATAATAATATCGATTGCGGTGTCTTTAGTATTTATTAGCCTAAATAAACATACCCTAAATAGCCAGGTCCGTCACGTTTAGGGTCTCCCTGTAACATTTCTTTCGTGTGTTTTCGTAAAATGTTTGCATTGTGAAAAAATGCATCTCGTTTTATTTGTTTGCGTTGTGTGAAAATGCAGCAGGTTTTTTAAATTGCATGCGTTTTCTTTAATAGCAGCACGTTAAGCTGTCTCGACCACCATAGAAACAGATTTTTTTGTGTGTGCGTGTTTTGGGTGAACTTCAGTTCTATAACCATTTTACTGTAAAGACAGAACTGCACAAGAATTATGTTTCATGTTTTTACTGTACCAGACTCGAGTGCATTTACATTTTACATTTACTAGTTTTCCTGAGGGCTTCAGCTGTGTTGTCCCAATGGGGCTTCTGACTGCCAGAGAATGGTACTCCCATGCTTGTGGAGATGGATGGTTTAAATGCCCTGTGGTGCAGTTCATATTCCTCCGTGCCGAGGGTTTGACAGATCTCCGTGAGCAATGCTCTGGACTAGTGAAAGGCAAAGTTTGCCTCCCCGGGTGCATGTAGAGCCCAATTTGAAACAACAAAGAGAAACGATATCTCCTGTTGGAGTCTCTGACTGGAGATCAGCCATATCACTCAGACTCCATCTGTGTTATCTGGGGCTAACAAAAGGTTTCAATGGATACGTTATATTGTGGAATAAAGCTTGATCTTTTTAATCAAGATCTGCCATTTGTCTCCGCATTAGGCATGTGGGAAAAATTTCCTGAGGATTAGATTTAGGGATCTCCGTATCCTT